>NC_080672.1:199225147-199378953 GCF_030247195.1 Topomyia yanbarensis | reverse complement strand
TATGTATACACACGTTTCCAGCACACTTTTATGTATACACAAAATAGTTCGTACATGCGAGCTCCATTTGCAAACACGGTTAGCATAGTGTCGTAGTATTAGTTGTCTCTTTCGCTCTACCCATCATCATCAGCGTTCATTCATTTTGCTTTGTGCGCTTGGGTTTAATGTTTGAGGCGAATGTGTAGGTAGTTAGATCTAATTTGTTACTAAATTGCACAACGAAGGTTTATTATTTACGTTCGATCAATTCATTGATTCATTTCCCCATCACGTGATTCATTTCCACTTAGCCTATAGTTTTTTAATTCTACTAATAGGTACATACTACAAAGCCCATTTATGAATGAATATACTGCCACTTGAAAAACCGTTGCAAAAACGCATTGTCCACATATAAAATTGTTTTCGATTCGATGTATATTTATAGTTCCGATATATGATTTAGACCACTGCATTCGCTATATTTGTATGCGTACTTTAGGAAAGTTACAATAATGGCAAAATATAACTAGAATGCTTGGTCTATACATGAAATGGGATTATATTGTCTAAAATTTGATTTTTATTCACTGGTCCGGGTTTTTTACCACACACAATCGAAAAGTTTTTACAAGCTAATCTTATGCTATAAAGATTTAGCTCCAGATAGTAGTTCGGTCACAGTTTTCTGTCTGCAACATTCGATGTTGATTGGTTGTGATTAAACCATACGTAAGAAATATGTTTTATTTATTATTACTATAAATGTACTAAGAAAATAAATATTTTACATTAAGTAGTATAGTTCTACGTCTACAGCTCGTGCAACTCCATAGGGCTGCTTCTTGTAGTTTTATTTTGGGAATGCGTCGAGTTGAGACGAAAACATTATAGAATTAATAACGAGAAAACCATCTTCCAAAAATAGTGGAATTTATGAAAAGTGGCGTTTTCCGTCCCCCAATTTCGCAGTTTAGTATTTTCGATGAATTTTACAAACGTTCAACAGCACATCATTTGAAAAAGTAATTTTGGCGTTATATCCTCCAAGAAGTATTTACGGCGAATTTACTCTTAAAACAAATTTCGTTCCAGACTTAATGTCTTCAGCAAAATTTTGGGGAGCGCTTTTACAAACCACTTTGTTGAAGACATGAAGGCTCCATTTGCTCAAGATATTAACATATTTTAGGCTATTTAATTTTAAATTAAATTATCATGAGATTAATGTTTATGATAAATCTCTTCTATTATTTATAAACGATAAAATTTATAATTTAATCCAATGCTAGCTTAAGGAACAATTCGTAAATATCATATATTAAATCTATATACTCCATACACGTAGTATTCATGCCTACAATAAAGTTGTTTTAAATGAAAGTGTCAACGAATTCGCTAAAGACAGGAACTCTTACAATTTTTTTTTGAAAATCTGATTCTCCATAATTTTAAAACTTCAAAGATGGCGGTTTCGTAAATAAGTAGAAACAAGGTCGTTCTACACTCGCCCACAAGAAACTTCTTCGAATACTACCTATCTATTATAATACATTGAAGACCCGATTTTATCAGCCCACAATTTTATCAGCCTCATATGAAAATATGTTTGATGGGCTCTTGCAGACAAACAAGGCTGAATTTGAGTAAAACCATTCTTGACCATGTCTTCCTTATCTTAAAGATTCAAATATGCAAAAATAAACAAAAAACAAATTTTTAAATTTTTGCGCTAGAAGACTATACTAAATAATCAGAAATAGGTATTACACTACATCAAGGGAAAGAAAGAATATTTTAACAAATGACAGAAATACCTACCAACCAATTTCCCGTGATCCAACATCTCGCTGTGAGAAACAAAACAATAACCTAGAACAACGCCTCCAAAACCTAGAACTTATTGACAGAAAAACAGTAAGACACTTATCAACATACAACGCAGTTTGTCCTAGAATCTACGGACAACCAAAGGCACACAAACCAGGACTTCCATTACAGCCCTTTGTGCCCAACATCACCGCCCCCTCAAAAATACTCTCGAAATTCATCGAGAAAATCAACCAAAACTCCATCAACGGCCAGTGCAACATAAAGGACTCGTTCACATTCTGCACATTCATCAATTCTGTAAAACTATCCCCAGAATTCATCTTAATCTCATTAGACGTTACCTCACTTTTCACCTCTATTCCGAAGCATCTAGTCATTCACGGTATCATCAATAATAGGAACGACATCAAAGAACAAACTGATATAACCTTGGACCTTTTTCTTGAAATAGTAGAATTTTAAATAGATTGTAGCTATTTCAAATTCAACAACCAACACTACCAACAAGTTTTCGTTACAACTATGGACGATCCTCTATCGCAAATCTTAGCTGAACTAATTATAGAAAACCTTCTTAATTCAGTCATCCGCTTACTAGGCTTCAAACCACCATTTTTCAAAAAAAATTGTTGATGATCTGGTACTAGCGATTCCACTCGATAAACTGCCACACGTACTCGAAGTTTTCAACACATACAGTAAAAACATCCAGTTCACCTCTGAATTGGAAACAAACATACGATTACCGTTCTTGGATATGATGCTCGTTCGGCAAGAAGATCAACAAATAAAAACGGAATGGTACATGAAACCCATCGCCAGCGGTAGGTTTTTAAATTATCATTCTCATCATCCACTACATCAAAAGCTAAATATGGCTAAAAGCTATGTTAGCCGCGTAAACCGATTATCGATCAACCTAAACACATCACAAAAAGCTGCAATAATTGAACAACTAAGCCTTAACGACTATCCTAAGAGTCTACGCCGCAGACTCATAAATCGCATGAATGAACACAGCGTTACACCAGCAAACCAACCATCCGATATTCCGCAGCATACCTATCGTTCAATTGCATACACATCACAGCTGACCAGCAAAATCGATAAACATCTGAAAAAAGAATACCCGAACATACGACTAGCAACATACAACATCAATACAGTAGGACATTTATTCTCCAAAATCAAAGACACCATCTCCGAGGAAAACCAATACAACGTCATCTATAGCATACCCTGTTTAAATTGCAACGCATGCTACTTAGGAATGACAACAAACAGGTTAAAAACAAGAATCAACGGACACAAAAACTCTACAATGCGTGGGACAAACTTCTTTCTCAAGGCACCAGCAACACCGATCTACAAGTCATAACACTAAGAGAACGGACTGCACTTATGGACCACAGCATAGCATTTGATCACAGGTTCGATTTAAAACGAAACAAGAATGTAGACAGACACAACAGAAAACAGTCACTAGCATATCTTGAAGTTATCACAATATGTCCACCGAAAATAGCATAAACAAACGAACCGACACACCGGGACTAAGTACTATATACGCAGGAATTATATACACATTAAAAACTCAAATCAACACAAACACGATCCCGATAGACAAGAAAATGACAAATGGAATAAACCACCGATACGTCCGAGTTGAAGCGGTTCATCGTTTTTCCCGCTACCATAGACTGCATAGCCGAAAAAACTCCACTCATATGTTCCTAAAAAGATTATGTAAATTATAAAGTATTTGAAAATTTTTAATAGATGTGACTGAAGGTCAACGAAAAGTTTCGTGAAAAAGAAAATTCCAATAATGATGATGATTTTCCCTAACGGGGTTCGAGAGTTTTTTATTAGTTCTTTGGCATTAGGATTAGGGATAATAATTCAGATCAAAGATACTACTGGGAAGTCATTTTTAGAAAAAGTCGATTTCGAAGTAAAGTTTGAACTATGCACGCTTGTACTTCGGAGGTAGCGAGATACCAAGAGCTGAAATTTCAGTGCTTAGTTCTCAGCCGCGTTGGGAATTTGAGTAAACGCTATTGAGTATGAAATTCAAATCCATTCGAAAATTTGTTTTTCGAATTTTTTGACTCAGAACAACAACATAACTCCTTTAGGAAAATTCAGTTTTTCCTACACAATGCATTCATTGATTTATATATGTTATTAACAGAGTATTAGCAATAATTCGTTTGTATGTCTATTTCCGCTTTTCCATTCAATTGGTTAAACCTTTGAGTTTTCTTGCACTAATATTGTCCTATGCTAATTTGAGCGATTATCGGAGTCCTGCCACTATCCCATGTAGTATGTGTTATCAAAAACATCACGAAGCATCAAGTTCTAAATGTTCTCAATCGATACAATACCCGAAGAAAGCGATAAGAGTTATAAGAAATGTATCATCACACTGCTAGGTGGATTAAAAGTTTTTTTAATAAATAGTGACCGTCGCTTCGCAACGCAGTTTATTTTGCATGGCTTGCGGTGAGCACAGTCTCTCGAATTGCTGAACTGAAAATTATGGAATAGAAGTTAATTTTTAGTATTATTTACAGATTCAACTCGCCGCGCAGATGGCTCTGAATGAGATCCGCTGGTGCCTTAAGACTATTTCGCTAGATTTTCAGAGCATTGTGCACCCAGTGCATTAACGCAAGTGACAGAAGGTTATCGAAAAGTTTCGTGAAAACGAAAATTCCAGTAATGATGATGATTTTCCCAAACGGTTCGGTTTCGAGAGGTTTTTATTTGTTCTTTGGCATTAGGATTAGCGATAATGATTCAAATCAAGGATACTACGGGGAAGTCACATTTAGAAAAAGTCGATGTCGAAGTAAACTATGCGCGCATGCACTTCAGAAGTAGCGTGATATCAGGAGCTGCGATTTCATTTCTTAGTTCTCAGTCGCGTTAGAAATTTGAGTAAAGTATAAACTTCAAATCGATTAAAAAAAATCGATTTTTTTTGGCTCAGCGCAACATATAACCCCTTTAGGAAAATTCAGTTTTCCCACCACGATGCATTGAGGATGAGGAATTTGGATATTTTAATACAGGGCATTAGCAATAATTCGTTTGTATGTCTATTTAATGGGCCATTTTTCGCTTTCCCATTCATTTGGTTTGAGATTTATAGCACTGATGTTGTAGTTGATGATGCTGATTTGAGCGATTCTCTGAGTCCTGCCACTATCCCATGTAGTATGTGTTATCAAAAACATCGCGAAGCATCATGTTCTAAATGTTCTCAAACGATATAATATCCGAAGAGAGTGATAAGAGTTAGAAGAAATGTCTCATCACACTGTTAGGTGGATTAAAAGCGTTTTTTCAAACAAATCGCCTAGTGTATTCATATACCATCAAACATCAAACTCTGGGTTGTGACAAGGCCTAATGTAAGGGGCAAGCACCTTAGCTTTGGCAAAAATTTGCTGTTGATCGTTGTGGTAAACTTACCCATTATATATATTATATATATATATATATATATATATATATATATATATATATATATATATATATATATATATATATATATATATATATATATATATATATATATATATATATATATATATATATATATATATATATATATATATATATATATATATATATATATATATATATATATATATATATATATATATATATATATATATATATATATATATATATATATATATATATATATATAATATATATAATGGGTAAGTTTACCACAACGATCAACAGCAAATTTTTGCCAAAGCTAAGGTGCTTGCCCCTTACATTAGGCCTTGTCACAACCCAGAGTTTGATGTTTGATGGTATATGAATACACTAGGCGATTTGTTTGAAAAAACGCTTTTAATCCACCTAACAGTGTGATGAGACATTTCTTCTAACTCTTATCACTCTCTTCGGATATTATATCGTTTGAGAACATTTAGAACATGATGCTTCGCGATGTTTTTGATAACACATACTACATGGGATAGTGGCAGGACTCAGAGAATCGCTCAAATCAGCATCATCAACTACAACATCAGTGCTATAAATCTCAAACCAAATGAATGGGAAAGCGAAAAATGGCCCATTAAATAGACATACAAACGAATTATTGCTAATGCCCTGTATTAAAATATCCAAATTCCTCATCCTCAATGCATCGTGGTGGGAAAACTGAATTTTCCTAAAGGGGTTATATGTTGCGCTGAGCCAAAAAAAATCGATTTTTTTTAATCGATTTGAAGTTTATACTTTACTCAAATTTCTAACGCGACTGAGAACTAAGAAATGAAATCGCAGCTCCTGATATCACGCTACTTCTGAAGTGCATGCGCGCATAGTTTACTTCGACATCGACTTTTTCTAAATGTGACTTCCCCGTAGTATCCTTGATTTGAATCATTATCGCTAATCCTAATGCCAAAGAACAAATAAAAACCTCTCGAAACCGAACCGTTTGGGAAAATCATCATCATTACTGGAATTTTCGTTTTCACGAAACTTTTCGATAACCTTCTGTCACTTGCGTTAATGCACTGGGTGCACAATGCTCTGAAAATCTAGCGAAATAGTCTTAAGGCACCAGCGGATCTCATTCAGAGCCATCTGCGCGGCGAGTTGAATCTGTAAATAATACTAAAAATTAACTTCTATTCCATAATTTTCAGTTCAGCAATTCGAGAGACTGTGCTCACCGCAAGCCATGCAAAATAAACTGCGTTGCGAAGCGACGGTCACTATTTATTAAAAAAACTTTTAATCCACCTAGCAGTGTGATGATACATTTCTTATAACTCTTATCGCTTTCTTCGGGTATTGTATCGATTGAGAACATTTAGAACTTGATGCTTCGTGATGTTTTTGATAACACATACTACATGGGATAGTGGCAGGACTCCGATAATCGCTCAAATTAGCATAGGACAATATTAGTGCAAGAAAACTCAAAGGTTTAACCAATTGAATGGAAAAGCGGAAATAGAAATACAAACGAATTATTGCTAATACTCTGTTAATAACATATATAAATCAATGAATGCATTGTGTAGGAAAAACTGAATTTTCCTAAAGGAGTTATGTTGTTGTTCTGAGTCAAAAAATTCGAAAAACAAATTTTCGAATGGATTTGAATTTCATACTCAATAGCGTTTACTCAAATTCCCAACGCGGCTGAGAACTAAGCACTGAAATTTCAGCTCTTGGTATCTCGCTACCTCCGAAGTACAAGCGTGCATAGTTCAAACTTTACTTCGAAATCGACTTTTTCTAAAAATGACTTCCCAGTAGTATCTTTGATCTGAATTATTATCCCTAATCCTAATGCCAAAGAACTAATAAAAAACTCTCGAACCCCGTTAGGGAAAATCATCATCATTATTGGAATTTTCTTTTTCACGAAACTTTTCGTTGACCTTCAGTCACATCTATTAAAAATTTTCAAATACTTTATAATTTACATAATCTTTTTAGGAACATATGAGTGGAGTTTTTTCGGCTATGCAGTCTATGGTAGCGGGAAAAACGATGAACCGCTTCAACTCGGACGTATCGGTGGTTTATTCCATTTGTCATTTTCTTGTCTATCGGGATCGTGTTTGTGTTGATTTGAGTTTTTAATGTGTATATAATTCCTGCGTATATAGTACTTAGTCCCGGTGTGTCGGTTCGTTTGTTTATGCTATTTTCGGTGGACATATTGTGATAACTTCAAGATATGCTAGTGACTGTTTTCTGTTGTGTCTGTCTACATTCTTGTTTCGTTTTAAATCGAACCTGTGATCAAATGCTATGCTGTGGTCCATAAGTGCAGTCCGTTCTCTTAGTGTTATGACTTGTAGATCGGTGTTGCTGGTGCCTTGAGAAAGAAGTTTGTCCCACGCATTGTAGAGTTTTTGTGTCCGTTGATTCTTGTTTTTAACCTGTTTGTTGTCATTCCTAAGTAGCATGCGTTGCAATTTAAACAGGGTATGCTATAGATGACGTTGTATTGGTTTTCCTCGGAGATGGTGTCTTTGATTTTGGAGAATAAATGTCCTACTGTATTGATGTTGTATGTTGCTAGTCGTATGTTCGGGTATTCTTTTTTCAGATGTTTATCGATTTTGCTGGTCAGCTGTGATGTGTATGCAATTGAACGATAGGTATGCTGCGGAATATCGGATGGTTGGTTTGCTGGTGTAACGCTGTGTTCATTCATGCGATTTATGAGTCTGCGGCGTAGACTCTTAGGATAGTCGTTAAGGCTTAGTTGTTCAATTATTGCAGCTTTTTGTGATGTGTTTAGGTTGATCGATAATCGGTTTACGCGGCTAACATAGCTTTTAGCCATATTTAGCTTTTGATGTAGTGGATGATGAGAATGATAATTTAAAAACCTACCGCTGGCGATGGGTTTCATGTACCATTCCGTTTTTATTTGTTGATCTTCTTGCCGAACGAGCATCATATCCAAGAACGGTAATCGTATGTTTGTTTCCAATTCAGAGGTGAACTGGATGTTTTTACTGTATGTGTTGAAAACTTCGAGTACGTGTGGCAGTTTATCGAGTGGAATCGCTAGTACCAGATCATCAACAATTTTTTTTGAAAAATGGTGGTTTGAAGCCTAGTAAGCGGATGACTGAATTAAGAAGGTTTTCTATAATTAGTTCAGCTAAGATTTGCGATAGAGGATCGTCCATAGTTGTAACGAAAACTTGTTGGTAGTGTTGGTTGTTGAATTTGAAATAGCTACAATCTATTTAAAATTCTACTATTTCAAGAAAAAGGTCCAAGGTTATATCAGTTTGTTCTTTGATGTCGTTCCTATTATTGATGATACCGTGAATGACTAGATGCTTCGGAATAGAGGTGAAAAGTGAGGTAACGTCTAATGAGATTAAGATGAATTCTGGGGATAGTTTTACAGAATTGATGAATGTGCAGAATGTGAACGAGTCCTTTATGTTGCACTGGCCGTTGATGGAGTTTTGGTTGATTTTCTCGATGAATTTCGAGAGTATTTTTGAGGGGGCGGTGATGTTGGGCACAAAGGGCTGTAATGGAAGTCCTGGTTTGTGTGCCTTTGGTTGTCCGTAGATTCTAGGACAAACTGCGTTGTATGTTGATAAGTGTCTTACTGTTTTTCTGTCAATAAGTTCTAGGTTTTGGAGGCGTTGTTCTAGGTTATTGTTTTGTTTCTCACAGCGAGATGTTGGATCACGGGAAATTGGTTGGTAGGTATTTCTGTCATTTGTTAAAATATTCTTTCTTTCCCTTGATGTAGTGTAATACCTATTTCTGATTATTTAGTATAGTCTTCTAGCGCAAAAATTTAAAAATTTGTTTTTTGTTTATTTTTGCATATTTGAATCTTTAAGATAAGGAAGACATGGTCAAGAATGGTTTTACTCAAATTCAGCCTTGTTTGTCTGCAAGAGCCCATCAAACATATTTTCATATGAGGCTGATAAAATTGTGGGCTGATAAAATCGGGTCTTCAATGTATTATAATAGATAGGTAGTATTCGAAGAAGTTTCTTGTGGGCGAGTGTAGAACGACCTTGTTTCTACTTATTTACGAAACCGCCATCTTTGAAGTTTTAAAATTATGGAGAATCAGATTTTCAAAAAAAAAATTGTAAGAGTTCCTGTCTTTAGCGAATTCGTTGACACTTTCATTTAAAACAACTTTATTGTAGGCATGAATACTACGTGTATGGAGTATATAGATTTAATATATGATATTTACGAATTGTTCCTTAAGCTAGCATTGGATTAAATTATAAATTTTATCGTTTATAAATAATAGAAGAGATTTATCATAAACATTAATCTCATGATAATTTAATTTAAAATTAAATAGCCTAAAATATGTTAATATCTTGAGCAAATGGAGCCTTCATGTCTTCAACAAAGTGGTTTGTAAAAGCGCTCCCCAAAATTTTGCTGAAGACATTAAGTCTGGAACGAAATTTGTTTTAAGAGTAAATTCGCCGTAAATACTTCTTGGAGGATATAACGCCAAAATTACTTTTTCAAATGATGTGCTGTTGAACGTTTGTAAAATTCATCGAAAATACTAAACCTGCGAAATTGGGGGGACGGAAAACGCCACTTTTCATAAATTCCACTATTTTTGGAAGATGGTTTTCTCGTTATTAATTCTATAATGTTTTCGTCTCAACTCGACGCATTCCCAAAATAAAACTACAAGAAGCAGCCCTATGGAGTTGCACGAGCTGTAGACGTAGAACTATACTACTTAATGTAAAATATTTATTTTCTTAGTACATTTATAGTAATAATAAATAAAACATATTTCTTACGTATGGTTTAATCACAACCAATCAACATCGAATGTTGCAGACAGAAAACTGTGACCGAACTACTATCTGGAGCTAAATCTTTATAGCATAAGATTAGCTTGTAAAAACTTTTCGATTGTGTGTGGTAAAAAACCCGGACCAGTGAATAAAAATCAAATTTTAGACAATATAATCCCATTTCATGTATAGACCAAGCATTCTAGTTATATTTTGCCATTATTGTAACTTTCCTAAAGTACGCATACAAATATAGCGAATGCAGTGGTCTAAATCATATATCGGAACTATAAATATACATCGAATCGAAAACAATTTTATATGTGGACAATGCGTTTTTGCAACGGTTTTTCAAGTGGCAGTATATTCATTCATAAATGGGCTTTGTAGTATGTACCTATTAGTAGAATTAAAAAACTATAGGCTAAGTGGAAATGAATCACGTGATGGGGAAATGAATCAATGAATTGATCGAACGTAAATAATAAACCTTCGTTGTGCAATTTAGTAACAAATTAGATCTAACTACCTACACATTCGCCTCAAACATTAAACCCAAGCGCACAAAGCAAAATGAATGAACGCTGATGATGATGGGTAGAGCGAAAGAGACAACTAATACTACGACACTATGCTAACCGTGTTTGCAAATGGAGCTCGCATGTACGAACTATTTTGTGTATACATAAAAGTGTGCTGGAAACGTGTGTATACATAAAAGTGTGCTGGAAACGAGCACAACACAAAAGATAGCATAGTGTTTGAACGGACAAGCTGCACTGACTGTGAAAACACAGCGCAGTGATCTGCTTCGCCTGCCACTCAACAGGCAACTGACCGTGTTCGGCGAAATCCGTCCGTTTAAATAGTCGATGATGACGTCATTCATAGAAGCGTAGCGCGCTAGGTACACAAATCTGTCGTGCTGGACTAGGGAAACGCTATCTTATGTGTGAAAATGCGCGGTAATTTGACTAGGTTGTTCGTTATTAAAATTTTTAATGCCACGATATCAAAAATCTTTAGGTTTATCTATTGGAATCCATTCTTAGAAGTATTTCGGGGCGATATGCGCAAAAAAATTGAAAATTTATCGTAAGATGGCTGAATTATATGCGTTTAAAATTGGACCACTTTCCGTTACATACCATTTTTGTAGAATTTGCAACGAATATCGAAAACAAAGACGTAGTCCTACGTCAAAAACATTTTCAGCAAATGTTGGAAGTTATGCAATTTTTCGGTGAGCAGATCTAAATTTCATAGACATTAAAGCAATTCCAGTTTCGCTTCCCATTAAAAAAGACCCTAATCCGTATTACAGTGCACTCCTTCAAAACTGAACTCAATATTATAGGAAATTAGGATTATGATAGATTTCAGAACTCTGGAATGAGTTTCTATTGGAATGTTTTTTAGCAAGTATTTGATATTGATGTTATTAGACAACTGTGAGATCAAGACCAAAAGATCAGCTACAGATTAGGATCGCATTCCCACAATTTTTCAAAGGTTTGAGTTTTTAATGTGTATATAATTCCTGCGTATATAGTACTTAGTCCCGGTGTGTCGGTTCGTTTGTTTATGCTATTTTCGGTGGACATATTGTGATAACTTCAAGATATGCTAGTGACTGTTTTCTGTTGTGTCTGTCTACATTCTTGTTTCGTCTTAAATCGAACCTGTGATCAAATGCTATGCTGTGGTCCATAAGTGCAGTCCGTTCTCTTAGTGTTATGACTTGTAGATCGGTGTTGCTGGTGCCTTGAGAAAGAAGTTTGTCCCACGCATTGTAGAGTTTTTGTGTCCGTTGATTCTTGTTTTTAACCTGTTTGTTGTCATTCCTAAGTAGCATGCGTTGCAATTTAAACAGGGTATGCTATAGATGACGTTGTATTGGTTTTCCTCGGAGATGGTGTCTTTGATTTTGGAGAATAAATGTCCTACTGTATTGATGTTGTATGTTGCTAGTCGTATGTTCGGGTATTCTTTTTTCAGATGTTTATCGATTTTGCTGGTCAGCTGTGATGTGTATGCAATTGAACGATAGGTATGCTGCGGAATATCGGATGGTTGGTTTGCTGGTGTAACGCTGTGTTCATTCATGCGATTTATGAGTCTGCGGCGTAGACTCTTAGGATAGTCGTTAAGGCTTAGTTGTTCAATTATTGCAGCTTTTTGTGATGTGTTTAGGTTGATCGATAATCGGTTTACGCGGCTAACATAGCTTTTAGCCATATTTAGCTTTTGATGTAGTGGATGATGAGAATGATAATTTAAAAACCTACCGCTGGCGATGGGTTTCATGGACCATTCCGTTTTTATTTGTTGATCTTCTTGCCGAACGAGCATCATATCCAAGAACGGTAATCGTATGTTTGTTTCCAATTCAGAGGTGAACTGGATGTTTTTACTGTATGTGTTGAAAACTTCGAGTACGTGTGGCAGTTTATCGAGTGGAATCGCTAGTACCAGATCATCAACAATTTTTTTTGAAAAATGGTGGTTTGAAGCCTAGTAAGCGGATGACTGAATTAAGAAGGTTTTCTATAATTAGTTCAGCTAAGATTTGCGATAGAGGATCGTCCATAGTTGTAACGAAAACTTGTTGGTAGTGTTGGTTGTTGAATTTGAAATAGCTACAATCTATTTAAAATTCTACTATTTCAAGAAAAAGGTCCAAGGTTATATCAGTTTGTTCTTTGATGTCGTTCCTATTATTGATGATACCGTGAATGACTAGATGCTTCGGAATAGAGGTGAAAAGTGAGGTAACGTCTAATGAGATTAAGATGAATTCTGGGGATAGTTTTACAGAATTGATGAATGTGCAGAATGTGAACGAGTCCTTTATGTTGCACTGGCCGTTGATGGAGTTTTGGTTGATTTTCTCGATGAATTTCGAGAGTATTTTTGAGGGGGCGGTGATGTTGGGCACAAAGGGCTGTAATGGAAGTCCTGGTTTGTGTGCCTTTGGTTGTCCGTAGATTCTAGGACAAACTGCGTTGTATGTTGATAAGTGTCTTACTGTTTTTCTGTCAATAAGTTCTAGGTTTTGGAGGCGTTGTTCTAGGTTATTGTTTTGTTTCTCACAGCGAGATGTTGGATCACGGGAAATTGGTTGGTAGGTATTTCTGTCATTTGTTAAAATATTCTTTCTTTCCCTTGATGTAGTGTAATACCTATTTCTGATTATTTAGTATAGTCTTCTAGCGCAAAAATTTAAAAATTTGTTTTTTGTTTATTTTTGCATATTTGAATCTTTAAGATAAGGAAGACATGGTCAAGAATGGTTTTACTCAAATTCAGCCTTGTTTGTCTGCAAGAGCCCATCAAACATATTTTCATATGAGGCTGATAAAATTGTGGGCTGATAAAATCGGGTCTTCAATGTATTATAATAGATAGGTAGTATTCGAAGAAGTTTCTTGTGGGCGAGTGTAGAACGACCTTGTTTCTACTTATTTACGAAACCGCCATCTTTGAAGTTTTAAAATTATGGAGAATCAGATTTTCAAAAAAAAAATTGTAAGAGTTCCTGTCTTTAGCGAATTCGTTGACACTTTCATTTAAAACAACTTTATTGTAGGCATGAATACTACGTGTATGGAGTATATAGATTTAATATATGATATTTACGAATTGTTCCTTAAGCTAGCATTGGATTAAATTATAAATTTTATCGTTTATAAATAATAGAAGAGATTTATCATAAACATTAATCTCATGATAATTTAATTTAAAATTAAATAGCCTAAAATATGTTAATATCTTGAGCAAATGGAGCCTTCATGTCTTCAACAAAGTGGTTTGTAAAAGCGCTCCCCAAAATTTTGCTGAAGACATTAAGTCTGGAACGAAATTTGTTTTAAGAGTAAATTCGCCGTAAATACTTCTTGGAGGATATAACGCCAAAATTACTTTTTCAAATGATGTGCTGTTGAACGTTTGTAAAATTCATCGAAAATACTAAACCTGCGAAATTGGGGGGACGGAAAACGCCACTTTTCATAAATTCCACTATTTTTGGAAGATGGTTTTCTCGTTATTAATTCTATAATGTTTTCGTCTCAACTCGACGCATTCCCAAAATAAAACTACAAGAAGCAGCCCTATGGAGTTGCACGAGCTGTAGACGTAGAACTATACTACTTAATGTAAAATATTTATTTTCTTAGTACATTTATAGTAATAATAAATAAAACATATTTCTTACGTATGGTTTAATCACAACCAATCAACATCGAATGTTGCAGACAGAAAACTGTGACCGAACTACTATCTGGAGCTAAATCTTTATAGCATAAGATTAGCTTGTAAAAACTTTTCGATTGTGTGTGGTAAAAAACCCGGACCAGTGAATAAAAATCAAATTTTAGACAATATAATCCCATTTCATGTATAGACCAAGCATTCTAGTTATATTTTGCCATTATTGTAACTTTCCTAAAGTACGCATACAAATATAGCGAATGCAGTGGTCTAAATCATATATCGGAACTATAAATATACATCGAATCGAAAACAATTTTATATGTGGACAATGCGTTTTTGCAACGGTTTTTCAAGTGGCAGTATATTCATTCATAAATGGGCTTTGTAGTATGTACCTATTAGTAGAATTAAAAAACTATAGGCTAAGTGGAAATGAATCACGTGATGGGGAAATGAATCAATGAATTGATCGAACGTAAATAATAAACCTTCGTTGTGCAATTTAGTAACAAATTAGATCTAACTACCTACACATTCGCCTCAAACATTAAACCCAAGCGCACAAAGCAAAATGAATGAACGCTGATGATGATGGGTAGAGCGAAAGAGACAACTAATACTACGACACTATGCTAACCGTGTTTGCAAATGGAGCTCGCATGTACGAACTATTTTGTGTATACATAAAAGTGTGCTGGAAACGTGTGTATACATAAAAGTGTGCTGGAAACGAGCACAACACAAAAGATAGCATAGTGTTTGAACGGACAAGCTGCACTGACTGTGAAAACACAGCGCAGTGATCTGCTTCGCCTGCCACTCAACAGGCAACTGAGCGTGTTCGGCGAAATCCGTCCGTTTAAATAGTCGATGATGACATCATTCATAGAAGCGTAGCGCGCTAGGTACACAAATCTGTCGTGCTGGACTAGGGAAACGCTATCTTATGTGTGTAAATGCGCGGTAATTTGACTAGGTTGTTTGTTATTAAAATTTTTAATGCCACGATATCAAAAATCTTTAGGTTTATCTATTGGAATCCATTCTTAGAAGTATTTCGGGGCGATATGCGCAAAAAAATTGAAAATTTATCGTAAGATGGCTGAATTATATGCGTTTAAAATTGGACCACTTTCCGTTACATACCATTTTTGTAGAATTTGCAACGAATATCGAAAACAAAGACGTAGTCCTACGTCAAAAACATTTTCAGCAAATGTTGGAAGTTATGCAATTTTTCGGTGAGCAGATCTAAATTTCATAGACATTAAAGCAATTCCAGTTTCGCTTCCCATTAAAAAAGACCCTAATCCGTATTACAGTGCACTCCTTCAAAACTGAACTCAATATTATAGGAAATTAGGATTATGATAGATTTCAGAACTCTGGAATGAGTTTCTATTGGAATGTTTTTTAGCAAGTATTTGATATTGATGTTATTAGACAACTGTGAGATCAAGACCAAAAGATCAGCTACAGATTAGGATCGCATTCCCACAATTTTTCAAAGGTCCTCATGATGTTTAAAACAATAGGTTATCAATGTACTGATCAGATAATTATTATTGTACTATTAAATTAAATCAGTCAGCATCAATAAATTTTTAACAATCCAATTTTTTTTTTAATGAGCGGAGGGGAGGGGGGGGTGGGTGGTTAAACCCCAAAGCATCCTCTTGGCTGCACCACTGCTTAGAGTTATTCGTTTCGCTTTTTATTTTCCGAGATATGTTTCAGATCGATCCGATGGTTATAAGCCAGAAGGTTCGCGCAAATGAAATTTTTTTGTACCGATAAGTGATCAAGTTCCATCTAGACAACTTGGAATTGTTCGGTGGTTATTCTAGCGCTAGAGGATAGAAAAACGCTTTTAATCCACCTAACAGTGTGATGAGACATTTCTTATAACTCTTATTACTCTCTTCGGATATTATATCGATTGAGAACATTTAGAACATGATTTCTCGCGATGTTTTTGATAGTACATACTTCATGAGACAGTGGCAAGTCTCAGAGAAGCACTCAAATCAAAGATAAAGCGAAAACTGGCCTATAAAATTAACTGACAAATGAATTATTACTAATACTGTGTTGGTAAAATATCTAAGTTCTTCAATCAATGCATTATGTAGGGAAAACTGAATTTTCCTATAGGTGCTGGGCCAATAAATTAAAAAAAAAACCTGTTTTAATCCACTTAGTGGTGCAATTGTGCCTTTCTCATTTGTCCAAACTACGATTCCATGGCTCATTTTACATTTTCAGTACGATTTGCCTATAGTACATTCAATGGATCGACAGCCACGATTTTCAGATAATATGTGTCGATACCGAAAAATCGCTTGAAACCAGCGGCGAATCAAGGAGGAAGATCCGTTAAAAAAATTTAAACTAGTTATAATTTTAAAGTAGCAACCCCTTACTGGAGCGATTACATTACCTTTCCATATGAGAAAGGCAAAAATGTGCCAAAGTCAAAAAAGTCAAGCTTCGTCGTCTCAACGTTTCATGCATTTAAAAGTTATTTGGTATCCAAAATACAAATTCGATTTTGAAATTTTCCCTTACTCCCGCCTTTGAGAATTTTTCATTTCAGTTTATATGGGAATTTGCTGTGTGGTCGCACTCTTTAACCCGTAACTCCGGAACCAGAATTCCAATCAACAAAAAAATCAATAGCAGCCGATGGGAAGGTTGTAACTTTTATTTGAGACTAAGTTTGTGCAAATTTGTCCAGCCATCTCTGAGAAACAGTGGTGACATTTTTTTCCACATACACACACACGTACATACACACAGACATTTTCCGATCTCGACAAACTGAGTCGAATAGCATATGACATTCCGGCCCGGATTAAGTTGACGATTTTTAGAGCGATTGAGTAACCTTTCTATATGAGAAAGGCAAAAGGTGCGAAATCAGCAGTCCAGAAAAGTCGGTTTCAGAAAAAAAATCGACATCACATGAAATCTCGACGTTTCATGCATTGTAAAGATGTTTGGCACTAAAAATACGAATTTAATTTCTGAAATTTCATGGGGTCCCCCCTTTAAAAAAAAATTTTGAGTTCCGGCTTATATGGGAATTTCATATGTGACCGGGCGGTTTAGTCTATATTTCCGGAACCATATAAGTGATCCGTACGAAATTTTATAGACATCTGTGGAGATATTATAGCTATCATTTGGGACTAAGTTTGTGAAAATCGGCCATTTCCGAAAAACTGATGTGAGTTCTTCAATTTTGAAAAATGGCCGCTTTTCCCGGGCTCTTCCGGAACCGTCTATGGTGGTCAGTAGTTGTGGTTACATTTTGGAAAAATTTTCACCATTATACATTCATTGCAGAATTTATTAAAATCGACATTTTCTGCGTGATCGTACTCATCGCCCTGTAATTCCGGAACCCGAAGTCGGATCCATCAGTAATTCAATAGCAGCCTATGGGAACGTTGTACCTTTCATTTGAGACTAAGTTTGTCAGAATCGGTTCAGCCATCTGTGAGAAAAATGAGTGACATTTTTGGTCACATACAAACACACACAGGCGCACATACACACACATACTTACACACACATACATACACACATATACATACACATGCACAGACATTTGCCGAAGTCGACGAACTGAATCGAATGGTATATGTCACTCGGCCCTCCGGGCCTCCGTTAAAAAGTCGATTTTCAGAGCAATTGCAATATCTTTCTATTGAGAAAGGCAAAAAATTTCATATATTTGAAGTACGTACTCTCAATAACGTTTACTAAAATTTTCAACCCGACTGAGAACTAAAATTGCAACTCTTGATATCACGCTACCTCTGAAGTGCATACGTGCATACTTCAAACTTTATTTCGATATCTAATCGTTTTGCCAAAGAACAAATTAATATACTCTCAAAACCCGTTAAGGAAAATCATCATCACCACTGGAAATTTTGTTGTGTGAAACTTTTCGATATCCATTTTTAACTCGCGGTGGTGTGCCGGGTGCACATATTTTCATATGAGGTCGACAAAACGGGGGGCTGCTAAAATCGGGCCTTCACTGTATTATAATAGATAGGTAGTATTCTCAACATAGAACAGCGCATCTTCTGATATAATAATTTGCATGTTTAATTTTCTAGAATAAATTTATAGAGAATTAATTCATCAAAAACAAATAGTAGCAGGGCTCTATCCCATTTGGCATAATGTCATTTGGCATAATGCCCTTTGGCATAATGCTATTTGGCATAATGACCATTGCTGCAGTTGCCATCTACAAGCGACTACTACTGAACTGTGTTGAGACCTCAGTGCCTAAATGTCAGCCTCCTAGCAAGCCACCCTGGTCAAACAGCACTCTTCGAAAGCTAAAACGTACTCGAGCAAAAACCCTACGTGCGTACACAAATCGACGGTGTCCTCTTTCTAAGCGCATGTTCACTTTAGCCAGTAATGAGTATCGTTGTTACAACAAGCTTCTGTACAAACGCTATGTAAACCGCATCCAGAATAATCTACGCCGAAACCCGAAGGGCTTTTGGTCATTTGTCAACACGAAGCGTAAAGAAACTGGACTTCCATCAAGGATGCTTTACGACGGCGAAGAAGCTACGACAACTGTGGCGAAATGTACGCTGTTTGCCAGATTCTTCTCGAGTGTTTTTTCAACTGACTCGCCAACCGCAAACGAACTCGAAAATGCCTCTCGCGACGTTCCTGCTTGTGCTGTTGATTTGGATGTGTTTACTGTCTCTGAACAAATGGTTATATCTGCAATTCGGAAAACCAAGTCATCTTATGCACCCGGCCTCAGTGCTATACCTTCAACTGTATTGAAAAAATGTTCGGACTTACTTGTAACACCACTTGCATATATTTTTAACCTATCGCTTCAGCAGCAAACGTTTCCTGAGGATTGGAAATGCTCAGTTATGTTCCCGGTATTCAAGAAAGGTGACAAACGCAACATAGCGAACTATCGCGGAATCTCTTCGCTAGGAGTCGAATCTAAAGTTTTTGAATCAATTATCAACGAGGCGTTATTTTCTGCTTGTCGACACTACATTAGTACATCTCAGCACGGATTTTTCCAAGGACGTTCAGTCGAGACGAATCTCGTCTGCTTTACGTCATTTTGCACGGAACAAATGTCTAAGAAATTGCAGGTGGATACTATTTACACTGATCTAAAGGCAGCTTTTGATAGAGTTAATCATGAGATACTGATAACTAAGCTTGATAAGCTAGGGTGTTCTTCTAGATTCTGCCATTGGCTTCGATCCTACCTTGTGCACCGTGAAATCGTTGTTCAAATTGGCGATATTGTTTCAGAATCCTTTTTCAACACTTCCGGAGTTCCTCAAGGTAGTACGCTAGGTCCACTACTTTTTTCACTGTTCGTGAACGATGCGGTTTTCGTTCTAAGCCGTGGAGGAAAGCTGTTTTTTGCCGACGACTTAAAATTTTTTCTTGTTATACGGAATGAAGCCGATTGCCGTGAGCTACAGCATCTTATTGACACCTTTTATAGCTGGTGTGTAAGAAACATGATGGTCCTTAGCGTTGCAAAATGTTTTGTCATCAGCTATTATCGAACGAGAAATATGGTTACCTTCAACTATAACATCGCAGGAACTCTACTAAAACGCGTTGACCACGTGAAGGATCTAGGAGTCATTCTTGATGATAAGCTAACGTATACTCATCACGTCTCAGCGACCATCGACAGAGCCAATCGTTTGCTGGGATTTATTTTCAAAATATCCAACGAATTTCGGGATCCTCTATGCTTCAAGGCTCTTTATTGCTCATTGGTGCGCCCGCAGTTGGAATTTGCAAACGTCGTTTGGTGCCCGTATCAAGCTACGTGGAGCCTTAGGATCGAAGCAGTCCAGCGTAAATTCATACGATATGCGTTACGTGAATTGCCGTGGAACGATCCATTAAACCTGCCACCGTACGAGGACCGTTGTCGTCTTTTAGGACTTAATACTTTAACACGCCGGAGACATGCAGCGCAAGCTACCTTCGTGTCAAAGATTCTGCTGGCTGAATATGATGATCCGGAGCTACTAGCGCAAATCAACCTCTACGCGCCTACCCGTTCTCTTCGCCCTCGAGCCCTGCTGCATTCTGAAATGCGCAGCACTAACCACGCTACCAATAGTCCAATTTTAGCAATGAGTCGTCGCTTCAACGAGTTTGCTGAAATTTTCGACTTCGTCATGAACTCTTCGCAGTTTCGTCGTCGTGTATTGTCACTATTTTAATTATGTTTAGTTTACCTTAGTTTAGTATAGTTCATTAAGACAAATTGTCAGTTGGACTTTTTTTATACAAATACAAATACAAATACAAATACAAATACAAATTTGGCATAATGGCAATTTGGCATAATAGTCATTTGGCATAAAGGTTATTTAGCATAATGGTCATTTGGCATAATGCCATTTGGCATAATGGTCATTTGGCATAATGCCATTTGGTATAATGCCATTTGGCATAATGCCGTTTGGCATAAGAGTGATTTGGCATAACCAATTAGCACCCCGCATTTGCTGAATGTGCGCAAACAAGGAGAATGCCTATGCGTTATGAGTGCAGGGAGAATGTTGATTGACGGTCCAGGAACGATCAACATGGTCTACAATACATTGCATTAGTTTATTTCGTCTGATTTTTACTATCGAGGGGTGAACTGCACCCTCCACGATGCTACATTCCCTTTGGTGTTTGCTCTGATGGCAAGCAAATCAGAATCTCTCTATAGAGCAGCATTGCCTAAGCTTATCGAAATTGCTGATAAGATCGACGTTGAACCGCATCCAGAAGTGATTTTAACAGATTTAGGAATGTTTTTACCAATGCGTTTGTCGCAGAGTTCCCTGGTTCAAGGCATAATGGATTTTTTTTTTTCATTTAAGCATGAACTGGTGGAAATATATCCAACAAAATCGTTTGTTGCAGATTTTCAACAAAAATGAAAACTATATTAATACATGCAAAAAAAACATCAGTACCGACTGAACCTACTGGATTTTTCAAGTATGTTGAAGAATATTATGTGTTAGGCAAATCTAGGCTAACAACAAAATCAGGTCGAGTTAAAACATGATGATGAGTTATGTTCTATCAATGACCATGCGGTAGACTTGGGTGCAACGCCCAACTCCTGCTTAGCAGAAGGCAAAGGATTCATATTTCCTTTCGATCATGTCCATATGAGCCTGCCTAGTCGTTGTTTTCCGTTCTGAGTTTATAACTGATTCACTCTAGAATACCTATCCGTCTTTCAGTTTCATTACTTTCATTTCTCTTAGTCTTAAATTTGCCGAAAATAGCCAACAAAATCGATACAGTAGAACATGCGGGCAATTAAAAAATAGTAACATAGTAACACAAAATCAGGTCGAGTACATACAACGGAACCTTTGTATCATCCTGATCTTTGGTCGGTTTACCGAAACGTGAAAGATGGAATCCAACGTACCACCAACCAAATTGAAACATGGCACGGTCGTTGGAATCGTCTGGTGGGTCGCAGTGCTGGTCAGATGCATATCATCGAAGAACTGAGAATAGAGGAAAAATTTATCGCTTCACAAATCTTGGTGCATATGTCACTAATATCCGAGAAGAAGCGTCGTACCAAAGATCATGCGAAACTCTGAAAAATTTTGATACTATTGATTATCTTAAATTGCAGCAAATCTGGGTGCGCAATCAAGACGATTTTTTTAATTCAATTTTCTAATCCCTATGACAGTTAATACGAATAAAATCATTGAATATCATTTATTTTGTTTTAATTTGCACATAAAATATTCACCCTCGGCCCTAGCTGCCCATTAAGAGATAAAAAGAAAAAAATTGCACATAAACTATTAAAAGAAACAGAACAACTAGAACAAACGCTTAGTTCACTGAATTTATTTACACAAGGATTTTAAAAGTAAAATTTGTTTTAAGTCAGATATCATAAATTGTGGAAATATGAAATTAGGAATTTGCAAACTTTCGCATTAAAGAACAGCTCATAGTTAAAAGACGGATGAATTTTCAGTAAAGTTTGTCATTTATCTTTCAATAATTAGTATCAATACATACTAGATAGTTCGGTATAAATCATTGATGATTTTCCCTTCTTTTAAACATGAGCTGTTCTTAAATAGAAAGATTGTCAAAATTTCTATTCAAAATTTACATAAGTAGAATGAAATCCTTAGATGCTACTTTGTCGTTAATCCAATGTTCATTTTGCCAAATAAATATACCATATACCAAATAGAATTATTCCAAATGGCGTTATGCCAAATGGCGTTATGCCGAATGGTCATTATGCCAAATTGCCATTATGCCATGTCACCTTTATCCCAACTGACTATTATGCCAAATAAACATTATGTCAAATGGTCATTATGCCATATGACATTATGCCAAATGGCATTATGCCATATCACATTATGCCAAATGGGGTAGAGCCCCCTTGATGTAGTCTGATAACAATTTCTGATAATTTAATATAGTCTTCTAGCGCAAAAATTATTTTTTTTTTTAATTTTTGCATCTTTAAGATAAGGAAAATATGCTCAAGAAAGGATTTATGTACTCGAATTAAGCCTTCTTCGTCTGCTAGAGCCTAGCAAACATATGTTCATATAAGGCTAACAAAATCGGGGGCTGATCAAATCGGGTCTTCAATGTATTATTATAGATATTCAATATTTTGGAATTTGTAATCCGTAGACCTTTTACAGAACATTTTCGTAGGGTATTCACCAACCCAGCTATCTCTCCATCACAAGAGTATATAGACACATTACCATCATACAATATCAGTCTCCCTAGCTTGAATATGACTGAAGCAGACGTGTTCAAAGCTCTATCCAGTGTCGACCCATCGAAAGGACCAGGCCCGGATTGTTTGCCTCCGATATTCATAAAAGAATGTGCACGATCATTGTCATTACCGGTCAGCATTATTTTTAACCGCTCAATCACTGAAAGCGTCTTCCCTAGTGCATGGTAACAAGCGGCTATATTTCCAATTCACAAGACTGGAGACATTCATAATGTTGAAAATTACAGAGGAATCTCACTTTTGAACTGTTTTGCTAAAGTCCTTGAAAAATTTGTTTACAATGAGATGTACGCTGCTGCTTCTCACATCATCGACGAAAGTCAGCATGGATTTGTAAAGCAACGTTCTACAACTTCAAATTTGATGATGTACACTAGCATCTTGGTCCCCTCTGCTGAGAAGCGTCAACAAACCGATGCAATATATTTTGACTTCTCGAAAGCATTCGATAAAGTACCACACAACATTGCTCTTCTGAAACTGCAAAGACTAGGATTTCCTGCGTGGTTAACTGGATGGTTGCAATCATGTCTGTCTAGTCGGAGTGCTTTCGTTGAAATTGGTTCAACACGTTCTAGCTTGCTCGACATGCCAACCTCATCTAGGGCCGCTAATTTTTATTTTATTTATAAACGACATTTGTGCTCGTATCAAATCTGGAAAACTATTCTTCGCCAACGATTTGAAGATTTTTCGTTCCATTGCTTCTGGACTTGACTCTGTTGCACTTCAAGATGATGCACTTAATATTGAACAATGGTGCCTGTTGAATGGTATGCAGATAAACGTTGACAAATGTAAAATGATAAGTTTCAGGCGATCATCCACTCTATCTCATTATGAGTACTTGCTCCAAGGCCGCGTCATCGAAAGAATGGACTCCATTCGTGACTTGGGAGTGCTTTTTGATAGAAAGCTTAGCTTCTCGGATCACATCACCGCAACGACGGCGAAGGCATTCGTAATACTTGGTTTTCTGAAGCGAAATACCGCTGGCTTTAACGATTTCTACGCATTAAAATCTCTATATTGCTGATTGGTGCGAAGCATTTTGGAGTATGCTGTGCAAGTGTGGGCTCCACATCACAACGTCCAAATAAACCGATTAGAACGCGTACAAAGATGTTTCGTGCGATACGCTCTAAGAAATTTGCCGTGGAACGACCTTTACAACGATGGATGCATGCATGCTGCTTGAGTTACCGACGTTAGAGTTCCGCCGCACATTCTTGTAAAGAATGTTTATATTTGATATGTTGTTTAATAACATTGACTGCCCAGATATTCTTGCACGGATTAATGTGTTTTTACCTCCTCGCGCTCTAAGGAACCGTCCTCTTTTGTGGATTCCTAGACATCGTACTGTTTACGGTCAAAACAATCCTGTGGATAGATGTTGCTACAAATTCAACGAAACTTCACATCTGTTCGACTTTAATGTCACCAAATCTAGTTTTAAGTTAGCTATTAGGAATTTTTAATTAATTTAGAAAGTATGTTTTATTTTTTTAATAATCTGTACGGTATCTACCGAAGATCGAACAAATAAATAAAAAAAATTGAAGAAGTTTCTTGTGGACGAGTGTAGAACGACTTTATTTCTATTTACTTGAAGTCAGCGGCGTAGTCAGATATGCGGTTTGGTGAAAATCGAACTTACTGTCCAAAAGGCATAATTCCGAAACCGTCATCTTTGAAGTTTTAAAATTATGGAGAATAAATTTTTCAAAAATTTGTAACAGAGTTCCTATCCTTAGCGAATTTGTTGAGACTATCATTTAAAACAACTTTATTGCAGGCATGAATACTACGTGTAGGGATAATATCGAGTTATAAAATGATATTTACGAAATGTTCCTTAATCTATTTTTTTAATAACTTTCTATTGTGAGTTTCACAAACTCAAGCTTTGGATAAAATGTAAATTTTATTGTTTATAAACAGTAGAAGAGATTTATCATAAACAGTAAAATCATAATAATTTTTTTTAAATGTAAATACAAATAGCCTAAATTATGTTAACCCATTCATGCCCATGTTGTTTGTGGACAACAACGTTTTTAAACAACTATAACTTTTGATTAAGGCAAGATTTGCTCACAAAAACAAGTAAGGCTAATAAATGTGACTATTGGCTTTCATTTGAGTATTAACAGTTACAAGGATCAGCTCTTGAACTGAAGTTATTGCAATTAGTCTGATTGAACTCCGATGGAGCAGTGCTGCCAGGGACCGTTTACGTTGACGACGGAAAATGAATATTTCATATAACTTCGTTATGTTGCAATATTAGTGAAAACTGATAAAACTTATCAATTTAGACTATTTTTGACTACGTTTTCCACGCAGTTGGACTATTGTAAATATTCTAGGAGAATTTTAGTAAGCATTGGAAGGTAAAAATTGAGCAGCTTCTAGCACTGCAAGGAAAGCCACTAAGCTTTATGAAAAAGGGTTTTTCGAGTTTCTTGACCCCACCGTTTTAAAGGAAAAATAGTTTTGAAACCCTACATGCACTAGAAAAAAGTTGGGCATGAAAGGGTTAATACCCTGAACACATGAAGCCTTCATGTCTTCAACAAAGTGGTTTGTAATAGCACTCCCCATAATTTTGATGAAGACATTAAGTCTGGAACTAAATTTGTTTGGAGAGTAAATACTTCTTGGAGGATATAACGCCAAAATTATTTTATCAGATGATGTGCTGTTTAACGTTTGTAAAATTCATCGAAGATACTAAACCTGCGAAATTGGCGGTTTCAAAATAATGCTATCTTGACCTTGATTACTGTTTTCGAAAATTTGTTTTGACTTTTTATCTAATTGGTAATACAACAAACGTCAATTGCTAACAAAAATCGATCAGGACCTGCTAGAGTCGAACGGAAAATGCTATTTTTCATAAATTCCTCTACTTTCGAAAAGTGTTATTCTCATTATTAATCATATTACGTTTTCGTCTCAACCCGACGGCTTTCCAAAAACAAAAACATTTTCAGGAAATGTTAAAAGTTTGCCATTTTTCGGTGAGCAGTTCTATGTTTCATGGACATTAAATCAATTCCAACTTCGCTTCCTATTAAAAGAACCTAATCCAGTACATCCCTTCAAAAGTGAGCTCAATATAAAAATAGGAAATAGGAAATTTGAGAATTAAGATTGATTTCAGATCTCTGGAATGAGTTCCTATTGGAATGTTTTCAGGCGGGTATTTGATGTTGATGTTATTAGACAGCTGTGAGATCAAGACCAATAGATCAGGATCCCATTCCCACAATTATATCGTACTATAATGATCAATAAATAGGCGTCTAAGTGTAATATACAAACAACAAGTCATAATTTTTAAAGTATTCGAAATAGATATTTGATGTCTTCCGTTATTCGCAAAAGTAAGAGCAACAAATTAACTGAAGACATCATCTCAATTCAACCACTTCCAAGAAAACTTATGAAAATATCTCACTCGTAGAGGGATTAATCAGTAAAATCAGTAAAATACGAAAAGAAAGGGCATGTTATATCCATTTAATTCTCCGAGGATATTATTGTCCTAAAATTAGCCGTTTTGGCGTTAATAATTAGTTTACAAGAAAAATGAAGCTTCAAGAAAAAGTATTTTTTAGACTAATTTTGGGTCGCTGAACACGAATACAATATTCATTTTTCTGTTCAATGAAGCGATTTTGTGATTTGCTCAAAAAACTCCTTTTTGAGCACTTTTTGTAGTTTTTAGTCAATATTTCGTGTCAAAATCTGCCAATTAATATAGTCAATATGCAAGTTGAAAGGTGCCGCGATACCCTTTCCAAAAACATATAATATGTGTCGATCATATGTAAAATTTGTAGTGCTGCAAGCGTCCAAAGTTTAAAAAAAGTGCATTTTTGACCATTTTTAAAAGTTACTCATTTTTAATTGATTTTTTTACAGAAGAACAAATCTTTTTTCAGACCTTTTAGAATCTAAGATGACAGATAATATGTTAACGTTAATTGTAAGCCTAATATCACTAACATCGGATGAAAAATGTTGATGCTATGGGTCATTGAGCGAAATGGAAATTTTATGATTTTAGCAGTCCCTGCCCCGGTGCGGCGGTTTAGGGGGTGTAGCACTGGTCTCATAAGCCAATCATCAAATATTCGAGTCCCTATCGGGATTCAGTGGGATTGTAGCACTAGCCACGTAATTTTCTGTGAACTGAGAATAGGCTGCGAACCCTGTTGAAGCAGAAGGCGAAAATTCCTTTAATTTGTTAAATTGTACTCACAACAGACAAAACAAAACTTTTCCAACGAATATTCCCACATTTTAAAAATAGCACTTAGTTGTAAAATGAAATATCCAAACCCGTTCAAATGCCGCAGGCTGGATGGATGCAAGCTCGAGAAGACAGGGGCCATCACAAACAATAACTATCAAGAATAGAAGATTATTTCAGCCGAAAAAATGATTGTGAAAAAAATAAAAAGTTACAGTTTTCACTCAGTGCTTCATACCATCTACATTTTCCATCAGATTTTTGTGACCATTGGCTTAAAATTTATGTAAAAAGATTATTTATCTCATAAGATTTAAAAAAAATTCTTCTGTCCTTGATTTATTATAAAAAATTAACTAGAAATATGCGTTTTATTAAAAACGGTCGAACATTAGACTTTTTTTGTATTTTGGTCGATTGTAATCAAAATAAATGTACATTTGATCTACACATAATATACATTTTCGGCAAGGGCATACCAATATCTTACGAACTGTTTCGATTGGATCCTATTTGAACGAGGTATTGACAATTCAATATTAATTCGTCAAAAGGGCGAAAGTGTCTTTTGTAAACAAACTTGTTTCGCTCATTAGTCTGCTGCAGAGTGGAATTTCATGAAAAATATGCGTAAATGTAGAAGTAATTTCAATTGTTTTCTGCTTCGAAATTATAGTAAATTAAGAGAAACCATCAAAATATCAAATTTGTTTACAAATCTTATTCGCCCTTTTGCAAATTTAATATGGAATTAACTAAAATAGTTTCCAAAACACCATTTTCGAAGAAATCTTGAAAATGCTTCTTTAAAAAACGCTTTTAATCCACCTAACAGTGTGATGAGACATTTCTTATAACTCTTATCACTCTCTTCGGATATTATATCGTTTGAGAACATTTAGAACTTGATGCTTCGCGATGTTTTTGATAACACATACTACATGGGATAGTGGCAGGACTCAGAGAATCGCTCAAACCAGCATAGGACAACATCAGTGCTAGAAATCTCAAACCAAATAAATGGGAAAGCGAAAAAATGGCCCATAAAATAGACATACCAACGAATTATTGTTAATGGTCTGTTAACAAAATATCTAAATTGTGGTGGGAAAACTGAATTTTCCTAAAGGGGTTATATATTGTACTGAGCCAAAAAAATCGAATTTTTTTTAATCGATTTGAAGTTTATACTTTACTCAAATTTCCAACGCGACTGAGAACTAAGAAATCAACGCTTTTTCTTGAAAAGGGCGATACTAGCAGTGACACCATTCAAAGAAAATCAACAGTGAATATTTCCAGACTTGGTTTTATTTCCTATTTAAGAAGTATTATGTTTTATATTCTAGATTGCATGATTCAGTGATCGAAACCCAAAACTTCATAAAGTATTTGAAATTATTAAAGGAAAATTTGTTTTTGCTATTAAAATTGACAAAATGATAGTATCGTCCCTTTGGCGATTGTTTACTTTTTCGGTCCCACCTTTTAGCATTGAAGTATCGCCCTTACGTTTTTTTTACAATAACTACCCGAGCAGAGTATGATAACAAATTGAGAACTAAACTTGATGTTGTGATGTAGTAGGGAATGATTGCTCAGGTTGTTATCATTTTGGTCGTTTTAACAGTTAAAAGATCAAAATCGAAAGCAGAAAAATTGCACTATGACATCAAACAGAAAACTATTTATGCTATCAGTGAAAGCAAATTGAAAACTCATTGAGATGGTGAAATATTTCATTAATAACAAAATAAGTAAGCAATTTGATGTTTGTCAAAGAAATAGAAACAAACATTTTTTCTAAAAATGTAAGCACATCAAAATGATATCAAAATTTGATGTCATATCTGAAAAAGTTTAAACTGATATAAAAATAAGATTTCAATTTGATGCTTGATATCAAAATATGTTGTCTATTTGCTGTAATTTTGATGTTGGACTTTGCTCGGGTACCGTTTTACACCACCGATTTCGTCCGGGTTTTTTCAATAGCGATCATTGTTACTATTTATAGCTGGTATCAGCTTGATAATCCTAAAAAATAGGAAAAAACACAGTTTCGCCTCTAAACTGCTAGCAAAAAAAGTATCGCCCTGATTGTTTGCATGGAGCGTGGAGTGCAAAACTTTAAATAAACAAACAAAAATACAGCTTCGCCCGTTGTATGTCTTGCTGTAGTTTAAGAAAGCGGTATCGTAGAATCCAAATTTTTAGGTTAATTTGTTGCGTTTCAAAGCCCTCATTCGCATGTATGAAAAAAACATTATGTTTACATTTGTAAGTATCGCCCTTTTCACATGAAATGAAATCGCAGCTTCTGATATCACGCTATCTCTGAAGTGCATGCGTGCATAGTTCCAAATTTTACTTCGACATCGACTTTTTCTAAAGGTGACTTCCCAGTAGTATCCTTGATTTGAATTATTATCGCTAATCCTAATGCCAAAGAACAAATAAAAACCTCTCGAAAACGAACCGTTTGGGAAAATCATCATCATTATTGGATTTTTCATTTTCACGAAACATTTCGATAACCTTCCGTCACTTGCGTTAATGCACTGGGTGCACAGTGCTCTGAAAATCTAGCGAAATCGTCTTAGGGCACCAGCGCGTCTAATTCAGAGCTAACCGCGCGGCGAGTTAAATCTGTAAAGAATACTAAAAATTAATTTCTCTTCCATAATTTTCAGTTCTGCAATTCGAGAGATCGTGCTCACCGCAAGCCATGAATAATTGACTACGTTGTGAAGCGATGGTCACTATTTAGGGGCCATATACTAATTACGTAAGGGAATATGGGGGGAGGGGGAGTTTCAAAATATCTTACGAATTCTTATCTAAGGGGGAGGGAGGGTTTGTCCTTTCTTACGTAATGAGCATGAGCATGAGCATGATGACCATACAATTCGTAGTTGCTACTCCGTGATTGACCAGAACAAGCAAAATTGCACAGAGAATCAACGAATGGAGCCTGGGAGTAGCTTTCCATCCTCAATGTGCACGTTTCGAGGGTTCTAAATTTTGAGGTGTCAATAACGGCGCCGGCCTTGTCCTTACAGTCATCGGGGAAGGAAGGGAATGTTAGTGTGACAATCGTTGTTATAGAGACCGTGTATACCTCGGCATCTCTGCGGTTGTCACGGGAAGGAATTTTGGTTAGTGGGATGGGATCAATAGCTACATAAATCAGGATTCACCTTGATAAATGATACGATCTATGCAACTCTCTGAAGCGTTATCATGTATTTATTGCTCTGGGCAGCCGGCTGCCGAGAATTGAGATTAGATTTATCGTTTGTTGTATTAGTACGGAAATTATTAGTGCGCGAAATATGCAACTTAAACTCCGGACAGCCGGCTATCGGGAGTGTTGCTTATATTTAATAGAATTTTTCAATCGACAGGTGAAAATGTTATTTTTTCGTGTTTCTTTGTTCCGGTGAAACTCCACAATACTAGAATAATAAGATAGTTCTGGTACGATTATGCTTACTGCTTCAAGCTATCTCGTACTAGAAAAGTTGATACCTAATTAAATTTTATTATATTTTACAGTTACCTTGATTAAATCGTTAAATCGTTCATAAATAAAGGCAATGTATGCCATCGGCTTCGAAAATCATACCCGCAGAAAATCATTTGCAATAAAATGTATACCGCAGTAGTATGACAAAAACCCCACCACGGACACCAGTGAGGGCTCTCCTCCACCCCACGAACCACCCGGTCCACAATCCAAGGATCGCACAGAAAACGGCATCAACATCTCCGTCTCGTTCCGTAGAACCAATCCAATAAGGGGTCGTGCACAAATGACGTAGCTTTTTTCGGCGATTTTCGACCCCTTCCTCCCCTCTTGTAGCTTTTGGTCTAATACTAGCCTCACCCTTGTAAATAACGTAGCAATTTCTATGACCCACCCCCCTCGCACCGCTGCCGGCCGACGAAAAAATTCAAATTTGTTTCGTATAATTCTTTCAAATATATGTCCTTACAAGCTTTTGACGGCTTTTTTCAAAATTTTCGCTATAACAACAATTTGCATACACAATGAATCAATTACATGACAGAAACCGTGTTGACAGGTTTGTTCTGAACTTTATATGTCATGGATTAAATTTGTAACAGCGTACAAATAACCTTAACGTTTTTTGGACATCTTACAATACCGCGAATTGAAAAACTTACCACATGAAAAATCGTATGAAAAGCAATTCTTGTGAATCCACATTTACCTCTCTCTAGAATAGAGGAGTATTAAATTATTTTCTTTAACGCGTCGAAAAAATTCAAACTTAATGCTACGTCGCACTGCCCTTGCCTATGCGCAGCGAAAACCCGAATTTGACGCCCCAACAGTCGTCCACCATCCGAGCCAATACGATGGCAAAGCCAGACCTGCACCTATCCGATCCGTCCCAGTGACGGTCCAGCTCCGTGCACGGACACCAACACTCCTCAACACGACTCAAACGCGAGCACTCATACCACGGTACTGTGTCGGACAACTGTGAACGCCCGCACCCGAACCGTACGAAAGAAGACCGGTGTCCGCGCACGGCACCGAAACGGATCGGACAGGTGCATATAGTGCTTAAAGACGGGAGATGCTGCCCCGCCCAACGGGTCCAAACCGGCGGGGCGACATCATAAACAGTGCAAAAACATGAATATTACTCTATATAAGAAAACCGTACCACGAATAAGCTTACAGTTGCAATCACGGGCTGCTTGTATCAAATACATATATCATACACATAGGGTAATGAGCCCATCCCCACCACATCGCTACCATCACCCTACCTACCCGAAGCCGCCGGCCAGAGCAGCACCAGCCATCTCCGCTCAACGCGCTGTGTCAAAAGTATGGCAACAACAGCGGCACCCGACTCGTCCAAACACGATCACCCCACTGCTCCGAGGGCATCCGTGCTCCTACCTTAGCTCCCACCAACGAAGCTGTCGATGCCAATCCCCACGCATCCCCCCGACCGTAGGCCGAGCATTCAACGAACCAGTGAGGCACCCTCCCCAACAGGACGAAAATTCGCACTTTACTCTATCGTCTTGATATCCGCTAGCACTGTTTGAGAAAATGCTCCCCTTTCTCTTAAATGTGGTTTTACGTGTCAGCTCCCGAATCCAGAGACAAACAAAATGAACGATGCTGAATCGAGATCACATGAATTAGGCGCTATCCCTTCATCGCGAACACTTTCAAATAAATCACGTGACACAAACACTCCGTTGTCTTTCCACAATCATTTTCGGGTTCCCAACTATCCCAGTGTAAGTCCGACCTGTGCATAATAATACGAGCGTGTACATGTCTGGTACTCAGTGTCGCTCATGCTTGCGTGTATATATGTGTGGCATGAAACTTTGATCACCTCACTGCCGTTTACTCCGTGAGCAGGGAGAGGGATAGAGATAGCATGTTGACAGACTGCTATCAAGGTTGCCAAAAAATGCATAAAAATCAGTATGTATTCCGATTCATATGCTTTTTATAAGCCAAGAAACTGTATGTACGAATACACAGATTTTGGTTCAAAAATAGATATTCGCGTAATTCGGGACAAGGCCACTGCAGCCAAACGTCATAATATCCCGAAAATATAATTAAACCGAGACCGATGCGCAATATCGCCATAACTGTTCATTCATGTTATGAGAAATTCAAAAAAAATCCGTCAGTGCATCTGAGTATTTGAGGAAATAATAAAGAAATCAGCGGAGCTTGAAAAAAATGTGTGATCTGTGAAAGTGCATCGAACAATGCCTCCACGGAAAAAATCTGTGAAAGTGGTAACCCTGATAAGTTCGCTGTAAAATTTATCGTTGGCCTACCACCATCTTGTGAATCGAATCCAATAAGATAAATCTGTTTCCTATCGCATATGCTTTTCACTACCTTTCTGAATCGAATATTCTGGAATATCATGACTGGTGGAATTTAACACATTCAGCTATATGGTCGGTATAGTGATGAATGAATCGAAAGCGATCTTATGGCGTCGCTACTTGCACTGTTATATAAAAAACAAGACGGCTCCCCGGTATAAAATAGAATAAAAAGATACTTCCTTTGGTTGTATAGAAGTGCGCCTTTTGGCAGAATGCAAATGGCCGGATCTCTGGAGATCGTCTTCATTCATTTACACTATCAAATCACTTCACTCGCGTAGTACTCGACTTAATTTCATTATCAACTAGTAGAACATGGCTTTATTTGGAAAACTAATATCCACCATAACTTTTAAATTGCAAATATCACTAAGAAATTTGATAAAAAGTCACCTCAACATTAGTAGACGACATTTGCACAAGCTTTTATTCATATCTTTGGTTTAATTTGGTCTAAAAACTATCGGTTAGATGCATTTTGAAGAAAATGGATCAGGGAATCGGTTTGTCCTTTCTTACGTAATACCATAAAACAAGTATGAAAAATGAAATTAATATGGAAACTTTTATTTTCGTAAGAAAAGGGTCCTATTTCTTATTTCTGCCATGAACATGTATATTACACAAAACGAGCATATATTGTACATCATGGTCAAGGAAGGGCGGACCTCGAATTAAAGTATTTTCCGGCAGGATATGATTCCTAATTATTGATTGCTGGCAGCGTGAGGAGCGACTTAATTGTCGATGGTGTTGGAGCAGTTACAACAATTTCTTGACTCTTGATGGTACATTGCTCTGTTCAGGAACTCGAATCACCATATACCATATACAAGTTAGGAAGTGTTGATACCGTGTTATTGGGCTAACATTCTTTTTTCAAATGTTCGCTTCCGCAAGGTAGCCGGAAAATGCTCTGTCATGCGATTGTCAAAGATCTTGTAGACCGAATATTTGCAAAGTGTGAACTGTATTTGACTTCAAGAAAATTCGTAGATAGCCATCTACGAATTTTCTTCGGAGCTACGCGTACGATAAGCGTCACAGTTGGAACTCAGAATTAATTCTTACCAGAAGAGATTTTACATCACAAGGAACTATTTCCGAACATAGGGAAGCAGACTATAAGGACCAAATCGGAGTTTCTGAATATCTCCCAGCAGTTATTCTGAAATTTCTACTGGGCAAAATTAAGATGCTAATAAAATTATAATTCTTTAAGTACCGTTTTCGCTATCTTTCGATTTAATTAATTATATGCTTTTCTAATTACGAAAATCATGATAAGATCTTACGTAGGGTACTCCCCACCAAAATCTTACGTACGCTTATCAGGGGAATAGGGGGAGGTTGAAAAGTTCTAAAAAAGCCTTACGTAATTAGTGCATGGCCCCTTATTAAAAAATCACGGTTAAATAAAAAATAAAACCATTAAAAAATTTCAAATAGTTTTACAAACTTATTAGGAAATTTTTTTTAATAAGCTTACGTAATATTCCAATAATATTATTAATATCCTAATAATATTAAAATAATTCCTTGAAAGTACCTATTAATGTGAAATAATACATACAATAAAGAATAATACATACAATAAAGACCCATTTTTATCAATCTCATGGTGTATTTTAGGCTGACAAAATGGGGACATTGACTAAATCGGGCTTTTTTTTTCTTTATAATAAACTGAAGCTGTTAAAATATTCTTTCCGTCCCTTGATGTGGTCTGATAACTATTTCTTATTATGATGAACTTTTTATTTTTGCATTTTTCCATCTTCATGATAAGGAAAACATGCGCAAGAAAGGATTTACTCGAATTCAGTCTTGTTCGTCTGCTAGAGCCCATCAAACATATGTTCAAATTTGGCTGATAAAATCGGGGTTTCCATGTATTATAATAGATATTCAGCATTCGAACAAGTTTCTTGTGAACGAGTGTAGAACGACTTTGTTTCTACTTACTTGAAGTCAGCGGCGTAGCCAGAAATTTGGTTTGGTGGGGGTTTGGTGAAAATCGATCATACTGTCCAAACGGCATAATTCCGAAACCGTAATTTTTGAAGTTTTACAATGATGCAGAATTAATTTTTCAGAAAATGTCTTTATCGAATTTGTTGAGACTTTATTGTAGTCATGAATATTAACCTGAGAAAATACACCATAAATACTTCTTGGACGATATACCGTCAAAATTATTTTATCAAATGATGCCCTGTTTAACGTTTGTAAAACTCATCGAAGATACTAAACCTCCGAAATTGGCGGTTTCAAAATGATGCTATCTTGACCTTAAATTACTGTTTTTGAACATTTGACCTATACATATAATTGGTCATACAACAAAAATCAAATGCTCATCAAAATCGATCAGAACCTGCTAGAGTCGAATGGAAATCGTAATTTTTCATAAATTTATCTCTACATTCGGAAAGTTTCATATTACGTTTTCGTCTCAACTCGACGCATTCCCAAAATAAAAACCTGTTTTGGGTGGGTGCAATTGTGCTTTTCTCATTCGTTTAGACTACGATTCCATGGCTGGTTATGTTCAATACAATGGTGGAAATGAATATTACATGTTCAGTACGATTTGCACATACATACAACGGATCGACAGCCACGATCTTGAGACACTATGTGATACTGAAACATCGCTTGAAACCAGCGGCGGATCATGGAGAAAGATCCGGGAGGTCCAGGTCCCTCCGAAAATTTTCAACTTGTTAAGAAATTTTGAACTAGTTTTAATTTTAAAGTAGCAACCCCTCACTGCATACTCCCTCCGGGCCGGTATGATTAACGATTTTTAGAGTGATTGCATAACCATTCTATATGAGAAAGGCAAAAATGTACCACAGTCCAAAAAAGTCAATTTTTGTCAAACATCTTAATGTTTCATGCATTTTAAAGTCATTTGGCATCAAATATACAAATTTGATTTTGAAAATTTTTCATTTCATTTGTGCAAATCGATCCAGCCATCTCTGATTAACAGAGGTTATATTTTTTTCCACATACACACATACACACACAAACATACACACACACACATTTTCCAATCTCGACGAACTCAGTCGATTGGCATATGATTGCCCTCCGGGTCGGGATTAGATTGACGAATTTTAGAGTGAATGAGAAAGGCAAAAACATTTTGAGCAAATGTTGAAAGTTATGCATTTTTTTGGTGAGCAGTTCTATGTTTCATAGACATTAAATCAATTTTAACTTCGCTTCCTATTAAATAAAGACCCTTATTATGTACTGTATGTGTATTACAGAACTCTGGAATTTTCTATTGGAATGTTTTCAGGCAGGAATTTGATATTGATGCAATTAAACAACTGTGAAATCAAGACCAATAGATCAGTTACATATCAGGACCCCATTCCGACAATTTATCAAAAGTCCTCATGATGTTTACACAACAGGTTATCAATCTACGGATCAGATAATTGTTATTGTAATATTAAATTGAATCAGTCTGCATCAATAAATTTTCAACCTCAATCCAATTTTTTTTTGGGTGTGGTGGGGGGGGGGGGGGGTTGTATGGTGTTAAACCCCAAAACCTTTTCTTGGCTACGCCGTTGCTTGGAGTTATTTATTTCGCTTTTCATTTTCCGATATGTTTCAGATCGGATCGATGGTAATAAGTTAGAAAAATTGCAGTCAGAAGGTTCGCACAAATGAACATTTTTGCACTGATAAGTTATCAAGTTCCTTCCAGACAACTTGGAAGTGTTCGGTGATTATTTCTAGCGGTTGTAGATAGAAAAATGAAATACAAAATTCGATTTGTCGAAATAATGTTTGGCTTATTTCAATGGATTATTACTATATTGAACAATAAATAGGCGACAAAGAGTAATCCACAAACAACAAGCCATAACTTTTAAAGTATTCAAAATAGATATTTGAAGTCTTCAGTAAAGTTATTCGCAAAAGTAAGAGCTACAAATTTGTAGAAGGCATCATTTCGATATAATCACTTCCAAGAAAATTTGTGAAAATATCTCACTCATAGGGGGATTAATCAGCAAAAGCACAATACCAAAAAAAGGGCATATTTCCTCCATTAAATTCTCCGAAGATACTATTGACCTAAAATAAGCCGTTTTGGCGGTAATAATAGATTACATGTTTTTGGTCATATTTCTGGCAATGGGAAATGATAAAAATCTTTCGTCCGCATTTAATGTTAAATATCCCTTTTGATAATAGTCCGATTTCAACAATCTATAGCTTGTTCGAAAGGTATAAAGGTGTATATAAAGCTGTCTAAAACATATAAATTGTTAATCTATATTGTCAATTTCGGCAGATAATTCAAAAAAAACTGCAAAAAACGCCATTTTTTCGCATTCAAACATTCATATCTTAAAAACTAAACATCAGAATCAAAAAAAAATTAATAGCGTTCATACTGTTTTTTAGTTCTTTCATTTAAAATTGGTTTGGATAAGATCGGTTCAGCCATTGCTGAGAAACACGAATGAGAATTTGTCCGTTACATACACACACACAGACACACACACAGACATTGTCCCAAATCGTCGAGCTGAGTCGATTGGTATATAAGACTCGGCCCTCCGGGCCTCGGAAAAAATCTTGAAAGCTCGAGCGAATTCTATACATTTCTTTTATAAGAAATGTAAAAAAAAATCTATTAAAAATGAGTAACTTTTAAAAATGGTTAAAAATGCACTTTTTTAAAACTTTGGACGCTTGCAGCACTACAAATTTTACATATGATCGACACATATTATATGTTTTTGGAAAGGGTATCTCGGCACCTTTCAACTTGCATATTGACTATATTAATTGGATGATTTTGACACGAAATATTGACTAAAACTACAAAAAGTGCTCAAAAATTAGTTTTTTGAGCAAATCACAAAATCGCTTCTTTGAACAGAAAAATGAAATCCCAAAGTCAAAAAAAAGCAATATTTGGTAAAATTACTCATTTTTAGTTGATTTTTCATAAAAAAAATAATTTGGCAAAAAAAATCTTTTGAAATCTTATGTGACAGACAAATTTCTCCCGTGAATTTTAAGCTTAAGATCACGAAAATCCAATAAAAAATGGTGATGTTATTAGGCACCGAGTGAAAATTGTTCTGTTTTTCACATATCTCTTTTGGTCGTAAATAAGATTATACTAGTTTACATGAAAAATGAAGTTGTATGATGAAGTGTTTTCTAGATTAATTTTGGGTCGAACACGAAAATAATACTCAATTTCTCTTTCAAAGAAGTTCGAGTTTAAAAAAAATTCTTTTGCTTCATTTTTGATTTTGCTCAGTTTTTTACATTTCTTATAAAAGAAATGTATAGAATTCGCTCGAACTTTCAAGATTTTTTCCGAGGCCCGGTGGGCCGAGTCTTATATACCAATCGACTCAGCTCGGCGATTTGGGACAATGTCTGTGTGTGTGTCTGTGTGTGTGTATTTAACGGACAAATTCGTGTTTCTCAGCAATGGCTGAACCGATCTTATCCAAACCAATTTTAAATGAAAGAACTAAAAAACAGTATGAACGCTATCAATTTGTTTTTGATTCTGATGTTTAGTTTCCAAGATACGAATGATTGAATGCGCAAAAATAGCGTTGTTTGCAGTTTTTTTAAATTATCTGCCGAAATTGACAATATAAATTAACAATTTATATGTTTTTAGACAGCTTCAACGAATACCTTTCGAACAAGCTATAGATTGTTGAAATCTGACTATTATCAAAAGAGATATTTAACATTAAATGCGGACGAAAGATTTTTATCATTTCCCATTGCCAGAAATATGACCAAAAACATGTAATATATTATTAACGCCAAAACGACTTATTTTAGGTCAATAGTATCTTCAGAGAATTTAATGGAGGAAATATGCCCTTTCTTTTGGTATTGTGCTTTTGCTGATTAATCCCCCTATGAGTGAGATATTTTCACAAATTTTCTTGGAAGTGATTATATCGAAATGATGCCTTCTACAAATTTGTAGCTCTTACTTTTGCGAATAACTTTACTGAAGACTTCAAATATCTATTTTGAATACTTTAAAAGTTATGGCTTGTTGTTTGTGGATTACTCTTTGTCGCCTATTTATTGTTCAATATAGTAATAATCCATTGAAATAAGCCAAACATTATTTCGACAAATCGAATTTTGTATTTCATTTTTCTATCTACAACCGCTAGAAATAATCACCGAACACTTCCAAGTTGTCTGGAAGGAACTTGATAACTTATCAGTGCAAAAATGTTCATTTGTGCGAACCTTCTGACTGCAATTTTTCTAACTTATGACCATCGGATCGATCTGAAACATATCGGAAAATGAAAAGCGAAATAAATAACTCCAAGCAACGGCGTAGCCAAGAGAAGGTTTTGGGGTTTAACACCATACAACCCCCCCCCCCACCACACCAAAAAAAAAAAAATTGGATTGAGGTTGAAAATTTATTGATGCAGACTGATTCAATTTAATATTACAATAACAATTATCTGATCCGTAGATTGATAACCTGTTGTGTAAACATCATGAGGACTTTTGATAAATTGTCGGAATGGGGTCCTGATATGTAACTGATCTATTGGTCTTGATTTCACAGTTGTCTAATTGCATCAATATCAAATTCCTGCCTGAAAACATTCCAATAGAAAATTCCAGAGTTCTGTAATACACATACAGTACATAATAAGGGTCTTTATTTAATAGGAAGCGAAGTTAAAATTGATTTAATGTCTATGAAACATAGAACTGCTCACCAAAAAAATGCATAACTTTCAACATTTGCTCAAAATGTTTTTGCCTTTCTCATTCACTCTAAAATTCGTCAATCTAATCCCGACCCGGAGGGCAATCATATGCCAATCGACTGAGTTCGTCGAGATTGGAAAATGTGTGTGTGTGTATGTATGTGTGTGTATGTCTGTATGTGGAAAAAAATATAACCTCTGTTAATCAGAGATGGCTGGATCGATTTGCACAAATGAAATGAAAAATTTTCAAAATCAAATTTGTATATTTGATGCCAAATGACTTTAAAATGCATGAAACATTAAGATGTTTGACAAAAATTGACTTTTTTGGACTGTGGTACATTTTTGCCTTTCTCATATAGAATGGTTATGCAATCACTCTAAAAATCGTTAATCATACCGGCCCGGAGGGAGTATGCAGTGAGGGGTTGCTACTTTAAAATTAAAACTAGTTCAAAATTTCTTAACAAGTTGAAAATTTTCGGAGGGACCTGGACCTCCCGGATCTTTCTCCATGATCCGCCGCTGGTTTCAAGCGATGTTTCAGTATCACATAGTGTCTCAAGATCGTGGCTGTCGATCCGTTGTATGTATGTGCAAATCGTACTGAACATGTAATATTCATTTCCACCATTGTATTGAACATAACCAGCCATGGAATCGTAGTCTAAACGAATGAGAAAAGCACAATAGCACCCACCCAAAACAGGTTTTTATTTTGGGAATGCGTCGAGTTGAGACGAAAACGTAATATGAATTATAACGAGGATAACACTTTCCGAATGTAGAGAGAAATTTATGAAAAATGACGATTTCCATTCGACTCTAGCAGGTTCTGGTCGATTTTGATGAGCATTTGATTTTTGTTGTATGACCAATTATATGTATAGGTCAAATGTTCAAAAACAGTAATTTAAGGTCAAGATAGCATCATTTTGAAACCGCCAATTTCGGAGGTTTAGTATCTTCGATGAGTTTTACAAACGTTAAACAGCGCATCATTTGATAAAATAATTTTGACGGTATATCGTCCAAGAAGTATTTATGGTGTATATTCTCAGGTTAATATTCATGACTACAATAAAGTCTCAACAAATTCGATAAAGACACGACCTCTGTTACTATTTTCTGAAAAATTAATTCTGCATCATTTTAAAACTTCAAAAATTACGGTTTCGGAATTATGCCGTTTGGACAGTATGATCGATTTTCACCAAACCCCCACCAAACCGAATTTCTGGCTACGCTGCTGACTTGAAATAAGTAGAAACAAAGTCGTTCTACACTCGTTCACAAGAAACTTGTTCGAATGCTGAATATCTATTATAATACATGGAAACCACGATTTTATCAGCCAAATATGAACATATGTTTGATGGGCTCTAGCAGACGAACAAGACTGAATTCGAGTAAATCCTTTCTTGCGCATGTTTTCCTTATCATGAAGATGGAAATATGCAAAAATAAAAAGTTTATCATAATAAGAAATAGTTATCAGACCACATCAAGGGACGGAAAGAATTTTTTAACAGCTTCAGTTTATTATAAAGAAAAAAAAGCCCGATTTAGTCAATGTCCCCATTTTGTCAGCCTAAAATACACCATGAGATTGATAAAAATGGGTCTTTATTGTATGTATTATTCTTTATTGTATGTATTATTTCACATTAATAGGTACATTTCATTTTTGGAGATTTTTTTATTGCATCGAACTACAACAATTTTTAGGTAGCTTTCAAGGAATTATTTTAATATTATTAGGATATTAATAATATTATTGTAATATTACGTAAGCTTATTAAAAAAAATTTCCTAATAAGTTTGTAAAACTATTTGAAATTTTTTAATAGTTATTTTTTTATTTAACCGTGATTTTTTAATAAGGGGCCATGCACTAATTACGTAAGGCTTTTTTAGAACTTTTCAACCTCCCCCTATTCCCCTGATAAGCGTACGTAAGATTTTGGTGGGGAGTACCCTACGTAAGATCTTATCATGATTTTCGTAATTAGAAAAGCATATAATTAATTAAATCGAAAGATAGCGAAAACGGTACTTAAAGAATTACAATTTTATTAGCATCTTAATTTGGCCCAGTAGAAATTTCAGAATAACTGCTGGGAGATATTCAGAAACTCCGATTTGGTCCTTATAGTCTGCTTCCCTATGTTCGGAAATAGTTCCTTGTGATGTAAAATCTCTTCTGGTAAGAATTAATTCTGAGTTCCAACTGTGACGCTTATCGTACGCGTAGCTCCGAAGAAAATTCGTAGATGGCTATCTACGAATTTTCTTGAAGTCAAATACAGTTCACACTTTGCAAATATTCGGTCTACAAGATCTTTGACAATCGCATGACAGAGCATTTTCCGGCTACCTTGCGGAAGCGAACATTTGAAAAAAGAATGTTAGCCCAATAACACGGTATCAACACTTCCTAACTTGTATATGGTATATGGTGATTCGAGTTCCTGAACAGAGCAATGTACCATCAAGAGTCAAGAAATTGTTGTAACTGCTCCAACACCATCGACAATTAAGTCGCTCCTCACGCTGCCAGCAATCAATAATTAGGAATCATATCCTGCCGGAAAATACTTTAATTCGAGGTCCGCCCTTCCTTGACCATGATGTACAATATATGCTCGTTTTGTGTAATATACATGTTCATGGCAGAAATAAGAAATAGGACCCTTTTCTTACGAAAATAATAGTTTCCATATTAATTTCATTTTTCATACTTGTTTTATGGTATTACGTAAGAAAGGACAAACCGATTCCCTGATCCATTTTCTTCAAAATGCATCTAACCGATAGTTTTTAGACCAAATTAAACCAAAGATATAAATAAAAGCTTGTGCAAATGTCGTCTACTAATGTTGTGGTGACTTTTTATCAAATTTCTTAGCGATATTTGCAATTTAAAAGTTATGGTGGATATTAGTTTTCCAAATAAAGCCATGTTCTACTAGTTGATAATGAAATTAAGTCGAGTACTACGCGAGTGAAGTGATTTGATAGTGTAAATGAATGAAGACGATCTCCAGAGATCCGGCCATTTGCATTCTGCCAAAAGGCGCACATCTATACAACCAAAGGAAGTATCTTTTTATTCTATTTTATACCGGGGAGCCTTCTTGTTTTTTATATAACAGTGCAAGTAGCGACGCCATAAGATCGCTTTCGATTCATTCATCACTATACCGACCATATAGCTGAATGTGTTAAATTCCACCAGTCATGATATTCCAGAATATTCGATTCAGAAAGGTAGTGAAAAGCATATGCGATAGGAAACAGATTTATCTTATTGGATTCGATTCACAAGATGGTGGTAGGCCAACGATAAATTTTACAGCGAACTTATCAGGGTTACCACTTTCACAGATTTTTTCCGTGGAGGCATTGTTCGATGCACTTTCACAGATCACACATTTTTTTCAAGCTCCGCTGATTTCTTTATTATTTCCTCAAATACTCAGATGCACTGACGGATTTTTTTTGAATTTCTCATAACATGAATGAACAGTTTTGGCGATATTGCGCATCGGTCTCGGTTTAATTATATTTTCGGGATATTATGACGTTTGGCTGCAGTGGCCTTGTCCCGAATTACGCGAATATCTATTTTTGAACCAAAATCTGTGTATTCGTACATACAGTTTCTTGGCTTATAAAAAGCATATGAATCGGAATACATACTGATTTTTATGCATTTTTTGGCAACCTTGATAGCAGTCTGTCAACATGCTATCTCTATCCCTCTCCCTGCTCACGGAGTAAACGGCAGTGAGGTGATCAAAGTTTCATGCCACACATATATACACGCAAGCATGAGCGACACTGAGTACCAGACATGTACACGCTCGTATTATTATGCACAGGTCGGACTTACACTGGGATAGTTGGGAACCTGAAAATGGTTGTGGAAAGACAACGGAGTGTTTGTGTCACGTGATTTATTTGAAAGTGTTCGCGATGAAGGGATAGCGCCTAATTCATGTGATCTCGATTCAGCATCGTTCATTTTGTTTGTCTCTGGATTCGGGAGCTGACACGTAAAACCACATTTAAGAGAAAGGGGAGCAATTTTTTTTCTCAAACAGTGCTAGCGGATATCAAGACGATAGAGTAAAGTGCGAATTTTCGTCCTGTTGGGGAGGGTGCCTCACTGGTTCGTTGAATGCTCGGCCTACGGTCGAGGGGATGCGTGGGGATTGGCATCGACAGCTTCGTTGGTGGGAGCCAAGGTAGGAGCACGGATGCCCTCGGAGCAGTGGGGTGATCGTGTTTGGACGAGTCGGGTGCCGCTGTTGTTGCCATACTTTTGACACAGCGCGTTGAGCGGAGATGGCTGGTGCTGCTCTGGCCGGCGGCTTCGGGTGGGTAGGGTGATGATAGCGATGTGGTGGGGATGGGCTCATTACCCTATGTGTATGATATATGTATTTGATACAAGCAGCCCGTGATTGCAACTGTAAGCTTATTCGTGGTACGGTTTTCTTATATAGAGTAATATTCATGTTTTTGCACTGTTTATGCTGTCGCCCCGCCGGTTTGGACCCGTTGGGCGGGGCAGCATCTGCCGTCTTTAAGCACTATATGCACCTGTCCGATCCGTTTCGGTGCCGTGCGCGTACACCGGTCTTCTTTCGTACGGTTCGGGTGCGGGCGTTCACAGTTGTCCGACACAGTACCGTGGTGTGAGTGCTCGCGTTTGAGTCGTGTTGAGGAGTGTTGGTGTCCGTGCACGGAGCTGGACCGTCATTGGGACGGATCGGATAGGTGTAGGTCTGGCTTTGCCATCGTATTGGCTCGGATGGTGGACGACTGTTGGGGCGTCAAATTCGGGTTTTCGCTGCGCATAGGCAAGGGCAGTGCGACGTAGCATTAAGTTTGAATTTTTTCGACGCGTTAAAGAAAATAATTTAATACTCCTCTATTCTAGAGAGAGGTAAATGTGGATTCACAAGAATTGCTTTTCATACGATTTTTCATGTGGTAAGTTTTTCAATTCGCGGTATTGTAAGATGTCCAAAAAACGTTAAGGTTATTTGTACGCTGTTACAAATTTAATACATGACATATAAAGTTCAGAACAAACCTGTCAACACGGTTTCTGTCATGTAATTGATTCATTGTGTATGCAAATTGTTGTTATAGCGAAAATTTTGAAAAAAGCCGTCAAAAGCTTGTAAGGACATATATTTGAAAGAATTATACGAAACAAATTTGAATTTTTTCGTCGGCCGGCAGCGGTGCGAGGGGGGTGGGTCATAGAAATTGCTACGTTATTTACAAGGGTGAGGCTAGTATTAGACCAAATGCTACAAGAGGGGAGGAAGGGGTCGAAAATCGCCGAAAAAAGCTACGTCATTTGTGCACGACCCCTTATTGTATTGGTTCTACGGAACGAGACGGAGATGTTGATGCCGTTTTCTGTGCGATCCTTGGATTGTGGACCGGGTGGTTCGTGGGGTGGAGGAGAGCCCTCACTGGTGTCCGTGGTGGGGTTTTTGTCATACTACTGCGGTATACATTTTATTGCAAATGATTTTCTGCGGGTATGATTTTCGAAGCCGATGGCATACATTGCCTTTATTTATGAACCAATTTATTATGCGATTCACCGATACATATCATAACATCTCGCGTACATAATGAAGGCAATATAGAGTCGGCATTTTGTTCACTCATTTGAGGAGAAAGTATGTAATACATTATTATGATACTATCACGATTTAATCAAGGTAACTGTAAATTATAATAAAATTTAATTAGGTATCAACTTTTCTATTACGAGATAGCTTGAAGCAGTAAGCATAATCGTACCAGAACTATCTTATTATTCTAGTATTGTGGAGTTTCACCGGAACAAAGAAACACGAAAAAATAACATTTTCACCTGTCGATTGAAAAATTCTATTAAATATAAGCAACACTCCCGATAGTTTAAGTTGCATATTTCGCGCACTAATAATTTCCGTATTAATACAACAAACGATAAATCTAATCTCAATTCTCGGCAGCCGGCTACCCAGAGCAATAAATACATGATAACGCTTCAGAGAGTTGCATAGATCGTATCATTTATCAAGGTGAATCCTGATTTATGTAGCTATTGATCCCATCCCACTAACCAAAATTCCTTCCCGTGACAACCGCAGAGATGCCGAGGTATACACGGTCTCTATAACAACGATTGTCACACTAACATTCCCTTCCTTCCCCGATGACTGTAAGGACGTGGCCGGCGCCGTTATTGACACCTCAAAATTTAGAACCCTCGAAACGTGCACATTGAGGATGGAAAGCTACTCCCAGGCTCCATTCGTTGATTCTCTGTGCAATTTTGCTTGTTCTGGTCAATCACGGAGTAGCAACTACGAATTGTATGGTCATCATGCTCATGCTCATGCTCATGCTCATTACGTAAGAAAGGACAAACCCTCCCTCCCCCTTAGATAAGAATTCGTAAGATATTTTGAAACTCCCCCTCCCCCCATCTTCCCTTACGTAATTAGTATATGGCCCCTAAATAGTGACCATCGCTTCACAACGTAGTCAATTATTCATGGCTTGCGGTGAGCACGATCTCTCGAATTGCAGAACTGAAAATTATGGAAGAGAAATTAATTTTTAGTATTCTTTACAGATTTAACTCGCCGCGCGGTTAGCTCTGAATTAGACGCGCTGGTGCCCTAAGACGATTTCGCTAGATTTTCAGAGCACTGTGCACCCAGTGCATTAACGCAAGTGACGGAAGGTTATCGAAATGTTTCGTGAAAATGAAAAATCCAATAATGATGATGATTTTCCCAAACGGTTCGTTTTCGAGAGGTTTTTATTTGTTCTTTGGCATTAGGATTAGCGATAATAATTCAAATCAAGGATACTACTGGGAAGTCACCTTTAGAAAAAGTCGATGTCGAAGTAAAATTTGGAACTATGCACGCATGCACTTCAGAGATGGCGTGATATCAGAAGCTGCGATTTCATTTCATGTGAAAAGGGCGATACTTACAAATGTAAACATAATGTTTTTTTTTCATACATGCGAATGAGAGCTTTGAAACGCAACAAATTAACCTAAAAATTTGGATTCTACGATACCGCTTTCTTAAACTACAGCAAGAAATACAACGGGCGAAACTGTATTTTTGTTTGTTTATTTAAAGTTTTGCACTCCACGCTCCATGCAAACAATCAGGGCGATACTTTTTTTGCTAGCAGTTTAGAGGCGAAACTGTTTTTTTCCTATTTTTTAGGATTATCAAGCTGATACCAGCTGTAAATAGTAACAATGATCGCTATTGAAAAAACCCGGACGAAATCGGTGGTGTAAAACGGTACCCGAGCAAAGTCCAACATCAAAATTACAGCAAATAGACAACATATTTTGATATCAAGCATCAAATTGAAATCTTATTTTTATATCAGTTTAAACTTTTTCAGATATGACATCAAATTTTGATATCATTTTGATGTGCTTACATTTTTAGAAAAAATGTTTGTTTCTATTTCTTTGACAAACATCAAATTGCTTACTTATTTTGTTATTAATGAAATATTTCACCATCTCAATGAGTTTTCAATTTGCTTTCACTGATAGCATAAATAGTTTTCTGTTTGATGTCATAGTGCAATTTTTCTGCTTTCGATTTTGATCTTTTAACCGTTAAAACGACCAAAATGATAACAACCTGAGCAATCATTCCCTACTACATCACAACATCAAGTTTAGTTCTCAATTTGTTATCATACTCTGCTCGGGTAGTTATTGTAAAAAAAACGTAAGGGCGATACTTCAATGCTAATAGGTGGGACTAAAAAAGTAAACAATCGCCAAAGGGGCGATACTATCATTTTGTCAATTTCAATAGCAAAAACAAATTTTCCTTTAATAATTTCAAATACTTTATGAAGTTTTGGGTTTCGATCACTGAATCATGCAATCTAGAATATAAAACACAATAGTTCTTAAATAGGAAATAAAACCAAGTCTGGAAATATTCACTGTTGATTTTCTTTGAATGGTGTCACTGCTAGTATCGCCCTTTTCAAGAAAAAGCGTTGATTTCTTAGTTCCCAGTCGCGTTGGAAATTTGAGTAAAGTATAAACTTCAAATCGATTAAAAAAAATTCGATTTTTTTGGCTCAGTACAATATATAACCCCTTTAGGAAAATTCAGTTTTCCCACCACAATTTAGATATTTTATTAACAGACCATTAACAATAATTCGTTGGTATGTCTATTTTATGGGCCATTTTTTCGCTTTCCCATTACTTTGGTTTGAGATTTCTGGCACTAATGTTGTTCTATGCTGATTTGAGCGATTCTCTGAGTCCTGTCACTATCCCATGTAGTATGTGTTATCAAAAACATCGCGAAGCATCAAGTTTTAAATGTTCTCAAACGATATAATATCCGAAGAGAGTGATAAGAGTTATAAGAAATGTCTCATCACACTGTTAGGTGGATTAAAAGCGTTTTTTTTTTACAGAAGAACAATTTTTTTCAGACCTTTTAGAATCTAAGATGACAGGTAATATGTTTACGTTAATTTTAAGCCTAATATCACTAACATCGGATAAAGAATGTTGATGTTGACTCAGTGCTTGATACCATCTACATTTTCCATCAGATTTTTGTGACCATTGGCTTAAAATTTATTTAAAAAGATTATTTATCTCATTAGATGTAAATAAAATTCTTCTGTCCTTGATTTATTATAAAAAATTAACTAGAAATATGCGTTTTATTAAAAACGGTCGAACAATAGACTTTTTTTTTACTTTGGTCGATTGTAATCATAATAAATATACATTTGATCTACACGTAATATACATTTTCGGAAAGGGCATACCAATATCTTACGAACTATTTCGATTGGATCCTATTTGAACGAGGTATTGACAATTCAATATTAATTCGTCAAAAGGGCGAAAGTGTTTTTTGTAAATAAACTTGTTTCGCTCATTAGTCTGCTGCAGAGTGGAATTTCATGAAAAATATGCCGTAATGTAAATTTTTACCCTTCGTAGAAATAATTTCAATTGTTTTCTGCTTCGAAATTATAGTAAATTAAGAAAAACCATCAAAATAAAAGTTTGTTTACAAATCTTATTCGCCCTTTTGCAAATTTAATATGGAATTAACTAAAATAGTTCCCAAAACACCTTTTTCGAAGAAATCTTGAAAATGCTTTTTTAAAAAAAGTGGACTTTGTTTTCGTATTCAGCGATCCAAAATTAACTTAGAAAACAACTTTCTTTTTAGCTTATCGCGATTACCTTAAAATTGTTAAAATCTGTCACATAAGATTCTGAAAACATGAAAAATCATTTTTCTGTAATAAAAAACAGAGCAAAACCAAAAATGAAACAAAAGAATTTTTTTTAAACTCGAACTTCTTTGAAAGAGAAATTGAGTATTATTTTCGTGTTCGACCCAAAATTAATCTAGAAAACACTTCATCATACAACTTCATTTTCCATGTAAACTAGTAGATTCTTATTTAAGACCAAAAGAGATATGTGAAAAACAGAACAATTTTCACTCGGTGCCTAATAACATCACCATTTTTTATCGGATTTTCATGATTTTAGGCTTAAAATTCACGGGAGAAGTTTGTCTGTCACATAAGATTTCAAAAGATTTTTTTTGCCAAATTATTTTTTTATGAAAAATCAACTAAAAATGAGTAATTTTACCAAATATTGCTTTTTTGACTTTGGTTGCTCTTAACCCTATATTATTGATATTTATTCCAAACACGTTATACATTTTGGGAATAGACACATCAATACCTTTCGAATGGTGAATCGATTGTGTTAATCGGAAGATTTGTTCCTGAGATATTGACCAATAACTGCAAAAAGTGTCCAAAAACACGTTTTTAAAAAATCTCAAAAACGGTTCTTCGAAAAAGAAAATGAATATAATTTTCGTGTTCAGCGACCCAAAATTGACTTAGAAAACACTTTTTTTCTTAACTTCATGCAATCACCCCAAAATTTGTAGACTAGTGAATAGATTGCATGTTTTACATTTCTTATAAAAGAAATGTATAGAATTCGCTCAAACTTTCAAGATTTTTTCCGAGGCCCGGAGGGCCGAGTCTTATATACCAATCGACTCAGCTCGACGATTTGGGACAATGTCTGTGTGTGTGTGTGTGTATGTAACGGACAAATTCTCATTCGTGTTTCTCAGCAATGGCTGAACCGATCTTATCCAAACCAATTTTAAATGAAAGAACTAAAAAACAGTATGAACGCTATCAATTTGTTTTTGATTCTGATGTTTAGTTTCCAAGATACGAATGATTGAATGCGCAAAAATAGCGTTTTTTGCAGTTTTTTTTAAATTATCTGCCGAAATTGACAATATAAATTAACAATTTATATGTTTTTAGACAGCTTCAACGAATACCTTTCGAACAAGCTATTGTTGAAATCTGACTATTATCAAAAGAGATATTTAACATTAAATGCGGACGAAAGATTTTTATCATTTCCCATTGCCAGAAATATGACCAAAAACATGTAATCTATTATTAACGCCAAAACGGCTTATTTTAGGTCAATAGTATCTGCGGAGAATTTAATGGAGGCAATATGCTCTTTCTTTCGGTATTGTGCTTTTGCTGATTAATCTCCCTATGAGTGAGATATTTTTACAAATTTTTTTGGAAGTGATTATATCGAAATGATGCCTGCAGCAAATTTGTAGCTCTTACTTTTGCGAATAACTTTACTGAAGACTTCAAATATATATTTTGAATACTTTAAAAGTTATGGCTTGTTGTTTGTTGATTACTCTTTGTCGCCTATTTATAGTAATAATCCATTGAAATAAACCAAACATTATTTCGATAAAACGAATTTTGTATTTCATTTTACTATCTACAACCGCTAGAAATAATCACTCAACACTTCCAAGTTGTCTGGAAGGAACTTGATAACTTATCAGTACAAAAATGTTCATTTGTGCGAACCTTCTGACTGCAATTTTTCTAACTTATAACCATCAGATCGATCTGAAACATATCGGAAAATGAAAAGCAAAATAAATAACTCCAAGCAACGGCGTAGCCAAGAGAAGGTTTTGGGGTTTAACACCATACAACCCCCCCCCCCCCCACAACACCCAAAAAAATATTGTATTGAAGTTGAAAATTTATTGATGCAGACTGATTTAATTCAATATTACAATAACAATTATCTGATCCGTAGATTGATAACCTGTTGTTGTAAACATCATGAGGACTTTTGATAAATTGTCGGAATGGGGTCCTGATATGTAACTGATCTCTTGGTCTTGATTTCACAGTTGTCTAATAGCATCAATATCAAATTCCTGCCTGAAAGCATTCCAATAGAAAATTCCAGAGTTCTGAAATCAATCATAATCCTCAGATTTATTTTCAAATTATCTCGTTTTTGTAGAGATGTACTGTAATAAGGGTCTTTATTTAATAGGAAGCGAAGTTAAAATTGATTTAATGTCTATGAAACATAGAACCTCACCAAAAAATGCATAAATTTCAACATTTGCTAAAAATGTTTTTGCCTTTCTCATTTACTCAAAAATTCGTCGATCTAATCCCGACCGGGAGGGCCGAGTGTCATAATCCCGACCGGGAGGGCCGAGTGTGATCGGAAAATGTCTGTGTGTGTATGTATGTCTGTATGTATGTGTGTATGTGTGTATGTGGAAAAAATGTGACCTCTGTTAATCAGAGATGGCTGGATCGATTTGCACAAAGTTAGTCTCAAATGAAAGGTACAATCTTCCCATCGGCTGCTGTTGAATTTTTTATTGATTGGACTTCCGGTTCCGGAGTTACGAGTTGAAGAGTGCAATCACACAGCAAATTCCCATATGAACTGAAATGAAAAATTTTCAAAATCAAATTTGTATTTTTCATGCCAAATGACATTATAATGCATGAAACATTGAGATTTGATGTAAACTCGAAAAAATAACGTTTGACAAAAATTGATTTTTTTGGACTTTGGTACTTTTTTGCTCTGTTACTATTTTCTGAAAAATTAATTCTGCATAATTTTAAAACTTCAAAAATTACGGTTTCGGAATTATGCCGTTTAGACATTAAGATCGATTTTCACCAAACCCCCACCAATTGTAAAATTGGTATTGTAAAAAAACGTAAGGGCGATACTTCAATGCTGATAGGTGGGACCGAAAAAGTAAACAATCGCCAAAGGGACTATATACTATATATACAATCATTTTGTCAATTTCAATAGCAAACACAAATTTTAATTTAATAATTTCAAATACTTCATGAAGTTTTGGGTTTCGATCACTGAATCATGCAATCTAGGATGTAAAAAAAAAATAGTTCTTAAATAGGAAATAAAACCAAGTCTGGAAATATGCACTGTTGATTTTCTTTGAATTGTGGGTTTTTTCAAGAAAAAGCGTTGATTTCTTAATTCTCAGTCGCGTTGGTAATTTGAGTAAAGTATAAACTTCAAATCGATTCAAAAAAATCGATTTTTTTTGGCTCAGTACAATATACATAACCCCTTTAGAAAAATCAGTTTTCCCACCACAATGCATTGATTGAGGAATTTAGATATTTTATTAACAAAGCATTAGCAATAATTCGTTTGTATGTCTATTTTATGAGCCATTTTTTCGCCTTCCCATTGATTTGGTTTGAGATTTCCAGCACTGATATTGTCCTATGCTGATTTGAGTGATGCTCTGAGTCCTGCCACTATCCCATGTAGTATGTGTTATCAAAAACATCGCGAAGCATCAAGTTCTAAATGTTCTCAAACGATATAATATCCGAAGAGAGTGATAAGAGTTATAAGAAATGTCTTATCACACTGTTAGGTGGATTAAAAGCGTTTTTGGTCTTATTTCTGGCTATGGATAATGATAAAAATCTTTCCTCCGTATTTAATGTAAAATGCTTCTTTTGATAATAATCTAGAGCTCGTTCAAAAGGCATTTGTATAAGCTGTCTAAAAATATATAAAGTGTTTATCTACGTCGTAAATTTCGGCAGTTAATTTCAAAAAATTTACACCTTCAAGCACTCATATCTTGGAAACTGAACATCAGAATTAAAAACCAACCTTGGCAAAGGAAGTGACGTTTTTAAAAAAACTCGTGCAGCGTAATAAAATTTTTCCCGTATTTTCAGAGGGAAAAGTTGCGGTGATCGTGGCAAGTCTGTATCCAGAATTATCCTTTCACGATTTGATTGCTGAACTCCAGGATTCGGATTGTCAAGCTCACTCATTCAACAAGAAGAGGAGTGTTGATGAAAGGCAGACCATTGAAAAAATTGGAACGCAGGGGTGAAAAACTTTTGATTTTTTTCCATATCGTTGTCAGGACAGGACGGGCTGCTCGCGTGACTGTAGAGAGCCGGCTCAGAAGAGGAACAGGGATATATCTGATAAGAGGTTTATTTAATTTTATTTATTTTAATCTCTTCTATTTTATCTTTTTATTTTTCACTATTATTTTGTTATTATGTTATTCTCTCATAGTATTCCCCATTTTGATAGTTAAATTTCGACTTTAGAATGGATGTTGATTCAAGTAAAATTGGTTTGAACGACATTCCAAATAATTTAGACACTCCTGTTGAGAAAATAGAGACCCATATAAGGATATATCCTTTATCTTCAAAAGGTCCTTATACTGTTTATTTTAGAAAAAAAGACAAACCAATAAATGATTAACACATTTCTTCTGAGATTTATAAAAAATTTAAATCCGTTAAAGAAATTAAAAAACAATTTTTGAATAAATTGAAAATTACATTTTCTGATTGTATTGAGGCGAATTCTTTAGTATCTTCTAAACTCTGTTCCTAATATTTATAGAGTTTATATTCTTTCTGATCTTGTTGAAATTGATGGAGTTATATTTGACGAATCTATTAATTCTCATGATATACTCAATCATGGATCAGGAGTATTTAATAATAAAAGCATTGCGTCTGTTCAGGTTTTACACAGTGAACGCCTGTACAGAAAAGTCATTGAAAATAATATATCTAAATTCATTGCTTCTAATGCTATCCGTGTAACATTTTGTGGATCTGCTCTCCTAGATTTTTTATATGTAAATAATGTAATATTTCGGGTTCGTATTTTCACAGCTAAAGTAATGTATTGTGATCATTGCCAACTATTCGGTCACACTTTGAAATTTTGTTCAAATAAAATTAAATGTGGAAAAACAGTTTGTCTTCACATCTCGCCCTGAGCAGAAGCAAAAAATCGTCCCGCGCAAGTGAAACAGTCAATTCTACCTAAAAATCAATCGGTGCCTATCACACAAGCAGTCCATATAACAATAACCTATACCTACTGTGCGATATAGTGATGAGTGACGGTGCCCAGCAAAAAGCAACCCAGATGCGGCCGAACTGTGTTGCTGTTGATTTTTCAAAATGCCCCGTAAGACCAGCCATTCGGGAAGTGGAACAGTTATTAAAAGTGCAGATGGAACTCAATCTGGCTGAAGTGAAAACCCTACAAATGCATCATATCAAACATTGCGTGCTGATTTCGTTCAACAACATTAACCAAGCTGTGTCATTCGAACCTCAACTTGCAGTGGACAACACTGGCAATATTTCGCCCCCTAGAAAAAGGATCTCAACACGCAGCAGAAAGCTGCGCCTGAACGAAACCAAAAATTTAACGTAGCTGTTTTTTTATTTATTGTAAAAAAAAAACAAACAATCGGCCTCGTCGAGCTACCGCATTTGGGCCTAAATAAATTTATTAATTATAAAAAAAACGTTTTTAATCCACCTAACAGTGTGATAAGACATTTCTTATATCTCTTATCACTCTCTTCGGATATTATATCGTTTGAGAACATTTAGAACTTGATGCTTCGCGATGTTTTTGATAACACATACTACATGGGATAGTGGCAGGACCAAGGATGCAAAATGCCTACCTTTTCTGCGGCTGTAATTTTTCTGCCTACATTCTCATTTCTCTCTCGATGCTGCTGTCATTCGCTAATGCAGGACGCCCAGCGCTGTACGGCTGCCTGTGTGCAAAGCAGTAACATGACAAAAAACTACTGTCCCCAGTACAGCCACCAGACGCGAGCGGTACAGCTTCTCTTTCCTTATTTTACATTTTTTAATATTTTCAATATTTTTAATATTTTAATTCAAAAATGACTACAATGAATGCGGCTCATTTACGCCACGGCCGGCATCAACGCTTTCATGTGCGGGCCTCTCCCTTTGACTATGCAGAGAAAAATGTACAAAGCGAGAGAACAAACTTTACTACGCCACACTCTCACCGAGCAGTCGGAGTACAGCAGCAAAACGAAAATGTATTCTACTGCTGTACGGGAAAATGTACTCGGTTTGACTACCGTTCTGGCAAGAGCTGTAGTGATGCGTCGCTGTAGCGGGCTGTACGGCTTGTGCAAATGTAAATATAGCGAAAAAAATGTAGTTTATCGGTACCGTTGGCATCCCTGGGCAGGACTCAGAGAATCGCTCAAACCAGCATAGGACAACATCAGTGCTAGAAATATCAAACCAAATCAATGGGAAAGCGAAAAAATCGACTTTTTCTAAAGGTGACTTCCCAGTAGTATCCTTGATTTGAATTATTATCGCTAATCCTAATGCCAAAGAACAAATAAAAACCTCACGAAAACGAACCGTTTGGGAAAATCATCATCATTACTGGAATTTTCATTTTCACGAAACTTTTCGATAACCTTCCGTCACTTGCGTTAATGCAATGGGTGCACAGTGCTCTGAAAATCTAGCGAAATCGTCTTAGGGCACCAGCGGGTCTGTAAAGAATACTAAAAATTAATTTCTATTCCATAATTTTCAGTTCAGCAATTCGAGAGATCGTGTTCACCGCAAGCCATGAAAAATAGACTACGTTGTGAAGCGATGGTCACTATTTATTAAAAAATCACGGTTAAATAAAAAATAAAACTATTAAAAAATTTCAAATAGTTTATAATTTTCACAAACTTATTAGGAAAAATTGTTTAATAAGCTTTCGTAATATTGTGTAGGAAAATACTGAAAATTTCAGTATTTTCTCGATCTGCAACATATAAACCCTTAAGTATACCAATTAATTGGTATACGAATTGGAATAGGTTCGCCAAATTTTGGAAGAAGTCTATAAAATAACCGCTTGAAAGCTACCTAAAAATTGTTGCAGTTCGATGCAATAAAAAATCCCCAAAAATGAAATTACCTATTAATGTGTATTTTAGGCTGACAAAATGAGGACATTGACTAAATCGGGCAATTTTTTTTCTTTATAATAAACTGAAGCTGTTAAAATATTCTTCCCGTCCCTTGATGTGGTCTGATAACTATTTCTGATTATGATGAACTTTTTATTTTGCATATTTCCATCTTCATGATAAGGAAACATGCTCAAGAAAGGATTTACTCGAATTCAGTCTTGTTCGTCTGCTAGAGCCCATCAAACATATGTTCATATTTGGCTGATAAAATCGGGGTTTCAATGTGTTATATTAGATATTCAGCATTCGAAGAAGTTTCTTGTGAACGAGTGTAGAACGACTTTGTTTCTACCTACTTGAAATCAGCGGCGTAGCCAGAAATTCGGTTTGGTGAAAATCGATCATACTATCCAAACGGCATAATTCCGAAACCGCAATTTTTGAAGTTTTAAAATTATGCAGAATTAATTTTTCAGAAAATAGTAACAGAGTTCGTGTCTTTAGCGAATTTGTTGAGACTTTATTGTAGTCATGAATATTAACCTGAGAAATTCACCATAAATACTTCTTGGACGATATGCCGTCAAAATTATTTTATCAAATGATGCGCTGTTTAACGTTTGTAAAACTCATCGAAGATACTAAACCTCCGAAATTGGCGGTTTCAAAATGATGCTATCTTGACCTTAAATTACTGCTTTTAAACATTTGACCTATACATATAATTGGTCATACAACAAAAATCAAATGCTCATCAAAATCGATCAGGACCTGCTAGAGTCGCATGGAAATCGTCATTTTTCATAAATTTCTCTCTACATTCGGAAATGTTATCCTCGTTATTAATCATATTACGTTTTCGTCTCAACTCGACGCATTCCCAAAATAAAATCCTGTTTTAATCCACCTAGTGGTGCAATTGTGCTTGTCTCATTTATCCAGACTACGATTCCTGGTTATGTTCAATACAATGGTGGAAATGAATATTACATGTTCAGTACGATTTGGACATACATACAATGGATCAACAGCCACGATCTTGAGATGCTATGTGATACTGAAACATCGCTTGAAACCAGCGGCGGATCATAGAGAAAGATCCGGGAGGTCCAGGTCCTGCCGAAAATTTTCAACTTGTTAAGGAATTTTAAACTAGTTTTAATTTTAAAGTAGCAACCCCTCACTGCATACTCTCTCCGGGCCGGTATGATTGACGATTTTTGGAGTGATTGCATAACCTTTCTATATGAGAAAGGCAAAAATGTACCAAAGTCCAAATAAAGTCAATTTTTGTCAAACACCTCAATGTTTCATGCATTTTAAAGTCATTTGGCATCAAAAATACAACTTTGATTTTGAAAATTTTTCATTTCAGTTTATATGGGAATTTGCTGTGTGATTGCACTCTTCAACTCGTAACTCCGGAACCGGAAGTCCAATCAATAAAAAATTCAATAGCAGCCGATGGGAAGGTTGTACCTTTTATTTGAGACTAACTTTGTGCAAATCGGTCCAGCCATCTCTGAGAAACAGAGGTCACATTTTTTTCTACATACACACTTACATACACACAGACATTTTTCGATCTCGACGAACTCAGTCGATTAGCATATGACACTCGGCCCTCCGAGTCGGGATTGGATTGACGAATTTTAGAGTGAATGAGAAAGGCAAAAACATTTTTAGCAAATGTTGAAAGTTATGCACTTTTCTTGGTGAGCTGTTCTATGTTTCATAGACATTAAATCAATTTTAACTTCGCTTCCTATTAAATAAAGACCCTTATTAAAGCGAGCTCAATTTGAAAAGAAATCTGAGGATTATGATTGATTACAGAACTCTGGAATTTTCTATTGAAATGTTTTCAGGCAGGAAGTTGATATTGATGCTATTAGACAACTGTGAAATCAAGACCAATAGATCAGTTACATATCAGGACCCCATTCCGACAATTTATCAAAAGTCCTAATGATGTTTACAACAACAGGTTATCAATCTACGGATCAGATAATTGTTATTGTAATATTGAATTAAATCAGTCTGCATCAATAAATTTTCAACTTCAATCCAATATTTTTTTTGGGTGTTGTGGGGGGGGGGGGGATTGGTTTGTATGGTGTTAAACCCCAAAACCTTCTCTTGGCTACGCCGTTGCTTGGAGTTTTTTTTCGCTTTTCCTTTTCCGATATGTTTCAGATCGATCCGATGGTTATAAGTTAGAAAAATTGCAGTCAGAAGGTTCGCACAAATGAACATTTTTGTACTGATAAGTTATCAAGTTCCTTCCAGACAACTTGGAAGTGTTCGATAATTATTTCTAGCGGTTGTAGATTGTAAAATGAAATACAAAATTCGTTTTATCGAAATAATGTTTAGCTTATTTCAATGGATTATTACTATATTGAACAATAAATAGGCGACAAAGAGTAATCAACAAACAACAAGCCATAACTTTTAAAGTATCCAAAATAGATATTTAAAGTCTTTAGTAAAGTTATTCGCAAAAGTAAGAGCTAAAAATTTGCTGAAGACATCATTTCGATATAATCACTTCCAAGAAAATTTGTGAAAATATCTCACTCATAGGGGGATTAATCATCAAAAGTACAATACCAAAAGAAAGGGCATATTACCTTCAATAAATTCTCCGAATATACTATTGACCTAAAATAAGCCGTTTTGGCGTTATTAATAGATTACATGTTTTTGGTCATATTTCTGGCAATGTGAAATGATAAAAATCTTTCGTCCGCATTTAATGTTAAATATCTCTTTTGATAATAGTCCGATTTCAACAATCTATAGCTTGTTCGAAAGGTATTCGTTAAAGCTGTTTAAAACATATAAATTGTTAATCTATGTTGTCAATTTCGGCTGATAATTTAAAAAAACTGCAAAAAACGCCATTTTTACACATTCAAACATTTATATCTTGGAAACTAAACATCAGAATCAAAAACAAATTAATAGCGTTTATACTGTTTTTTAGTTCTTTTATTTAAAATTGGTTTGGATAAGATCGGTTCAGCCGTTGCTGAGAAACACGAATGAGAATTTGTCCGTTACATACACACACACAGACACACACACACACAGACATTGTCCCAAATCGTCGAGCTGAGTCGATTGGTATATAAGACTCGGCCCTCCGGGCCTCGGAAAAATTCTTGAAAGTTTGAGCGAATTCTATATTTCTTTTATAAGAAATGTAAAAATGTGGAAAATGTGGTGATAACCATATTACTTCTTCTTGTGATTTATCTGATGAAAACTGTATTTATGCAAATGTGTTCATACTCAGTTGAATGAATGTCCAGCATATATTAATTGTAAATCTAAATTATACCAAAGAACATTAACCAAAAGCAAAGTTTCATACGCTGCATTACTTAAATCTTCTTCATCTATTTTTCCTACTGAAAATTCTTTCGATTTACTTTCTAATAATGATGATAATTATATTTCTGATCCTCAACCCCACTGTTGTTATCGTCCTGCAATTAAACGTAGAAGAAGTAATGTTCGACGAGAACCAAAGAAAAATAACAACCCTTCTAATTCAGGTATTTTCAATCCTAAAGAATTCCCTCCACTTAATCCTACATTATCTAGGGATATTACAGGTTTTCATAAAAATAATTCTGAAAATAATCATTTAGATCCTGATGAATCAAAATCTATATTGCATAACATTTTAATGAAGCTTATTGAATTATTGGGATGTAGTGATTTTTGGAAAAAATATTAATTAATCTCGTTCCTTTGATTTCTACTCTTTTTAATAAACTATCCTCATTTTTGCCTCTCATTGTTCAATTATTTTCAAATTTGTAATGGTTTTACAACAAAATAATTATTTGAAATTTCTTCAATAGAATTGTAGAAGCATTATTCCAAAAATTGATCACTTGAAGTCATTAATTTGTAATAATAATGTGGATATTTTCTGTATTTGTGAAACTTGGTTAAATCATACAAATTTTTTCCGTATTCCTTCTTTCAATATTATAAGAAAAGATAGAATTTTATCTTTTGGTGGTGTTATGATTGGTATTCGTCATAATATTGAATATTATTCTCTTGGACTCCCTTCCTCTAATTCGATAAAATGCGTTGGAATAACAGTTAAAATAAATAATTCCAAATTTTCTATTCCATCAATTTATATTCCTCCAAACAACAGTTTTTCGTCTTCTGAATTAAAAAATCTACTTTCTAATGTTCCATAACCATATTTCATACTAGGGTTTTTTAATGCTCATAGTTTTTCTTGTGGATCTGACAGGGAAGATGGTAGAGGTCTTATTATTTTAGATAAAGGGCGAACACGAAATTATTGCGACACCGAAAATGTCATGCCAATTTTCTTATAATGTTTAAAATCAAACGAAAATTTTAGGGTAGTTTTTATACATATATTTACTTCAAAATCAAAAGAAAAGTTAATCGATGGAGCCTTGAGTGTAAAATTGAACGCATTTTCGCTTGATGCCCTCCATCAAAGTCTTTACAGTGTACCGGATGACAGTTTCTTAGTTTTTTCCATTTTCCTAACATGTCCTTCTCGTTTTTGACTGTCCGAAGTTCCCGCTTCATCATTGCCCAGTACTGCTCCACCGGGCGCAGCTCCGGACAGTTTGGCGGATTCATGTCCTTTGGAACAAAATGGATAGAATTGGCCTTATACCACTCCAGGACACTTTTAGAATAGTGGCATGATGCCAAATCTGGCCAAAATAGCGGAGCTTCGTCGTGTTGCTGCAAGAACGGCAAAAGGCGCTTCTCGAGGCACTCAGATTTGTAGATCTCGCCATTTACTGTGCCCTTTGTCACGAAAGGCTCACTCCTCATTCCGCAAGAGCAGATGGTCTGCCAAATGAGATATTTGGAGGCGAACTTCGACATTTTTTTCTTCTTAAATTTGTCGTTCACATAGAACTTGCTCTTGCCGGTGAAAAACTCCAACCCCGGCATTTGCTTAAAATCGGCTTTTATATACGTTTCGTCGTCCATCACACAGCAGCCATATTTTGTCAGCATCTTCTCGTAGAGCTTCCGTGCCCGAGTTTTAGCCGTCGATTGTTGCCGCTCATCGCGGTTCTGTACCTTGTATGTATGTAGTCCAGCTCTCTTCTTTGCATTCTGGACATTGCTCTGCGACATGCCGATCTTTTTAGCCAAATCACGGCTTGAGACGTTGGGATTTGCTTTAATCATCCGCTTCAACTTTCCCTTCGGCTTTTGGTTCTCTGGTCCCGGTTTTCTGCCAGTTCCTTTGCCGTGGTCCAACGTCAACCGCTCCTGGAACCGCTTCAACACTCTGGAGACGGTTGAATGGTGAATGTTCAACATTTTTCCCAACTGCCGGTGCGACAGGTCAGGAAATTCCAGGTGTTTGGAAAGAATTTGTTCTCCCGACTCGCGTTGGTTCACCTCCATTTTCGTTGAATCGAAAAACACGACTTCGAGTTTGACAGCATGTAAACAATACACATCAATGAGAAAGTGTGCAAAATTTGGTTGATTTTTACCCACTGGTAAAAAAATTATGCCCTGTTGAATGTGTCGCAATAATTTCGTTTTATTATTGATGAATTACATTTATCAGTTTTAAATAATGGTTATCCAACCAGAATAGCTGTTCCCCCAGCTAGAAATTCTTCAGTAGATCTTTCTTTATGTTCCCGGATCATACATTTATACTGTTCTTGGGGAATTATTGATGATTTGAATGGTAGCGATCATCTACCAATAATATTAAATTATCAATATATATCTAATTAAATCACTCTGTTGAATACATCATGTTTGATTTAACTAAAAATATTGATTGGGTTAAATTTTTTAATTTAGTTTCTTATTCATTAGAAAATTTTGATTACTCACTAGATCCTCTTAATAATTATAAATTATTTTGTGATATTTTATTTCAAAATTTTTTACAAGCTCAAACCAAACATCATTTAAATTCTAACAATAATAAGAAATCTCCAACATTTTGGTAGGATTCTGAATGTTCGTCTCTTTTAAATTGAAAATCTGCAGTGTTTAAACAATTTAAATCATCTGGTTTAATTAAGGATTATTTAATCTATCGCAAAATGGAAGCTATGTTTACACGTACAACTAAATTAAAAAAACGTAATTATTGGCGAAACTTTGTTCAAAATCTTGATAAAAATTCTTCAATGTCCACTTTGTGGTCGACTGCCAGGAGACTACGTAATTGTACTTTGTCTACATTTTCTAACTCTGAATATTCAGAAAATTGGGTAGAGCTATTTTCTTCAAAAATTTGTCCGGATTATGTTCCTTCTAATATTAAAATATTCACTCAACTATTTTCTAGTCCTTTTCCCCATTTAGGTACACCTATTTCATTCCAAGAATTCAACTGTGCTTTTTTACCTGTACTAATAGTTCTCCTGGTTTAGATAAAATAAAATTTATTGTTCTTTCTAATTTACCTGATAATGGAAAAATACATTTAGTAATTTTGTTCAGTACTTTTATAACACAAAACATTTTACCCAATGATTGGCGCGAAATTAAGGTTGTAAGTATTCTCAAACCTGGTAGGAATCCATCTTTAGTTGATAGTAAACGTCCTATATGTCTACTTTCTTATATACGTAAATTACTAGAAAGAATTATTCTAAATCGTCTTGAAATATGGGCAGAACGAGAACAAATTTTATCAGACTCACAGTATGGTTTTAGAAAAGGAAGTAGTACTAGGGATTGTACTGCCCTTTTATCATCCCAAATTCAACTTTGTTCCAATAAAAAAGACGACATGGCAGCTACGTTTTTGGACATTTCAGGAGCTTACGATTGAGTATTAATCAATATTATATCGCTAAAAAATGTTTGAATTAGGAGTTTCTTCTATTATTGTTAATTTTCTTAATAATCCATTCTCCTTCAAAATTATGCACTTTTATTTAAATGATTCAATGAAACTATCTCGATATAGTTACTTTCGCTTACCTTAAGGATCTTGTTTAAGTCCCTTTTTATATAATATTTACCCAAGTGATATAACCAGAATTATTCCCAATGGTTGTATTTTTTTATCAATTTGCAGATGATAAGGTGCTTTCAGTTGTAGGAAAAGATAGGGTCGTTATTCAAAATTTTATGCAAATCGCGTTGGATAGATTAGAGAAATGGTCTCTTGATAATGGATTTACTTTTTCAGTGCCTAAAACTCAATATATTTTTTTCTCCCGAAAACGTACCGTTTCAACGAATGTGCCATTCTGGAAAATTTTTTATACAAACTTTCTCTCGTATAATATCAAATCACTATTCATGTAAAATCCATTTATATCGCAATAATATAATTGATTCAAATTTATGTGAATGTTTAGAATCATATGAGAATATTGATCATATCATTTTACATTCTTCACGATTTTCAGAAACAAGACAACATTTTATTTCTGCCCTCCCTTCTGTAGGAAAACCTATCTTTCATTCTGTAAGAGATGTATTAGCTAATAAAGACTTTTTTGTCCTTAAAATCATCTTTGAATTTTGTAAGTAGGGGTTTGCTTACTACTCGGGTTCTTATTTGCCCGGCGTACCCTTCTTTTCAGGGCGGCCTAGGTGCCTCTACAGAATTTCGGATTTTCGTAACAACAAAAAACAAAAGTAAACAAACAAAATAAATCACTAAATTTACCGACTTCATTGTCCTCAAACTCTCCACTTCACTGCTGCTGCTGGTGGCTCACTGCTGCGGGCGGAAAGGCGGGCGGTTTCCTCCGACCGGCCGGGACAACAACGGCCGCGTTCTCCTTTGGTCGTTGGCTGCTCCGGCAGCGGTCCTTGGCGTTTAGCTAGGGAGGTGAGCTTGGCTCCTTTGTTGGAACCTCCCTAGCGACGTTGGCGACGAATCGCCGGATCGTCTACTCGCCGTAAACGATCCCGGAAGTTACCGCAGTAAACTTCCCAGGGGGAACCTTTGTCCGCCCTGCTTCGTTCTCCTTGTGAATTAGCTATAGAGGAGAGCTTGGCTCGTTTGACTTATCCTCTATAGCGAGAACGGTCGATGTCACGGTTCCTTTTCGTTTAGCCGGGGGAAGCGAGTACGCTCCTTATCTGTTAGCTTACCCCTGTTGGCGAACCGACACCGTAATTTTCACTGGTGCCCGAACCACGAGCCGGCACATTTCGACGGTCTTAGCTTGCCGTCACACGCGCGCACTGAATCGTTTTTCTAGTGGCGGAAAACTGTCTCACTAAAACTTATTGTGGACGTCTGTTATTCACCGTGGTTCGTCACATTCTAACTCTTCTCACACGATGGCCGCCTTCCACCTCGACCGAAAACACCAACACCAAAAAAACCGTACCGCCGCATAGCTGTCATCACCTATGTGCAGCATAGCCAGTACACGTATTTCAGCAGTAGGAGAGCGGTGGCCTATCTAAGCCCTATGTTAACTATGTACAATTGTCAAACAAAAATTACTACACCTATCTGAACGCACAAAACCGTTCACAAACGCGAAACTATATAAAAATTTACAAGAAAAAGTGAACGACATCGAAACAGCGGTGAGCATAAATTTTCGTAAACAATACACTCTACGGAGAGAGTACGCACGAAAGGGTATATTTCCACCCAGTGCTAAATTGTTACCCTGACGGGTTACAATCTCGCCCACACCGGGTGGAAAAAAAATTGACAACAATTTTTTTTCTAAACTAACACCTAACACCGATACAATAATAATGAACGAAATTAATAAATAAATAAACAAAGAAAAACTAACTACACCTAATTATTTCAATAATTTATCAATAATTCATGTCAAAAAAAACTAATCGACCGGCGGTCCTCATTGGTGAAAAGTTTGCCTGTGTTTGGTCTGATAATACTGACAGCATACGCGAAGCGAGAGGCTATCAGCCATCGTCATTACTCGGCTATGGGTTGAACCCTAAATCCAATCTGAAAACAAGATCGGTAACAACTCGAAATTCCCAAAATTCTGCAAGTGGCATTGACAATTTTCAATGTTCCAACTTGCAGGGGAACGGTTGTCGGCATTACATTGTTCGTTTTATCATCGACTGTCCAGAAATGTCTTTCGTGTCCTAACGGTACCAGTACTATACGCTTGTGTTGGGGTTTCTATCCAAATACATTCATACAATTGTCTCATTCATTCATCCTCAATCAGTGGCCTACTCGATCATTCACATTCCGATAATCACTTCGAATTTACCCCAAAACAATTTTATCTGATCATTCACACATTCCTTCAATACGATTCTGCACTCATACATTCACACATACCATACCGCTTAACACGTCATCGTTTCTCCCACTCACAGACATTCTGGACAAAAAGTTTGTATATTCGTCCCTTTTCGCCTCAAAACGCTTCCTACATGGCAAAAGAAACGTTTGAGAGGGACCAAGAAATGTCTTTCGCATAATTTAAACAGATCAAAATGATTCCCACCGGAATCAAATGAACCATCCCAGGTTTAACCACAAACCCAAAATTATGCGAAATAAAATTGTATCTATCGACCCGAAATCGAAGACACGGTACCGTTTTACCCCATTCGCTCTTCCACTTACACTACTCTGATCCAAATCGGGCTACACCTGCATGATGCAGAGCCTTGGTGCGAATATCGGGGAAATTGTCAAAAATGATGATATCATCCATCTGAATGGATGAATGAATCATCATCAAAACAAAACAATACGGATCGCGGAATCGTCGCCCGCATCGTATTTCGCGATTTTTATCCGGTTTACGGTCAATTCGCGCGTTTTCTCGCGATAGTTTCTGCCGGGAATCAGCCGCGCTAGTGTTTGTGTCCCTATCGAAGAAGGGATCAGTGAGTTTATTGTGAGATTGTGCTCCAAATAAGGAGAATTTATAAAATTTTGTGCTCCCGTAGGTGCAAGTATTCCCCACGAAGAGGGGTTCTTGGAAAAAAGATTTATGTTGCCGAACACGGCAGGAAATAATGTTTTTTTGATGCGTCCGGAACCTTCAAGAATGGCACGGTGTAAAATTTTCTGTTTTAAAGTGTGTAAATTCCACTCCGCCGCTGCCGTGCCAGGTCCCGGGGCATACGTTAAGTGTAATTATTTGGTTACCTCACTGCGTGAGTGGGACGCAAAAGAATTTTATTTTTCGGTTTGCCGAATACGGCAGATAGTGTTGTGTATGCATCCGTTGACCAAACGACGGTACGGTGTAGTATACTTGTTTTTAAGTGGAGAATTCCACCCCTCCGTAACCGTCACCGGTGCCAGAGCATATATGTTGTGCGGATGTTTGTTTACCACACTGCGCGAGTGTGGCTCTGAAAAATTGCAGGAGGGATGGTTTTGAAGAACCTTCCCGCAGCAGTTTTGGTCTTCCTCGAATTTAATAGAGAGGACAGAGAAACTTATTTTTTTTTATTCGGACCAAAGTCCGTGTTGTTACCGCCGGGAACTGACGGCTGCTTTTGGAAAACTCCCAAGTGAGTAATCCATATAAAAGCATACCGTCAGTCCACAGACGGCACGGAAAAGTTTTTATGCTGGTTTAAGGAGATTTGCTGGCCAAACTCCAAGATTTTTACCTGCTAATCCTCCAGCTCGTAGGAGGATACACCCTTTTTTGAGACAATTTTTGCCGGTAAGTATTGTGGTCCAAGTTTAGCATTGTAAGACTCGAGTGCATTCGACAACTTCATGTTTCGACGGTACACCATTTGTCCCGTTTCAAAAGGTTTAGAGAACTTTCGATGACGCAAGTTGTACTGATGTCGAATGCCCTCGCTTGCCTTTGCCAAACTTTTGACCACAATCTCCCGGATTTTGTCTATCTGTTGGTGTCTTGTTTCTAGGTCACCCTCACCGGAAATCCTGCTGAAGTCATCGGCAGATGCCATTTCACATCCGTGTATAATGAAATGAGGACTAAACCCAGTGGAGGAATGAACGGTAGTATTTAGGATACGCTCCACATCACTGATGTGGACATCCCAGTTGCGCTGCTCGGTTCGAGCATATGCCCGGTTTGCGGTGTTTATCGAGCGATTTGTTCGTTCCACTTGGTTAGCCTGCGAATGATAGCGGGAGTTCAGCCAATGTTTGACTTTGGTTTCTTTTATGAATTGACTGAACTCCTTCGAGGTGAAAGTGGAGGCATTGTCGCTTAGCAGAATTTCCGAGCTACCATGGCGATTGAACCACTGTTCGCGCAGTATCGTACAGAGTGACGTACTAGCGATTTTGCGAACGGGGGTTAACATGACGTACTTGCTGAAGACGTCGAGGATGACAAGCAAGTGTTGATTGCCACGTTTGCTTTTTGGAAGAGGACCAATGTAGTCCACAGAAACCATTCGCCATGGTGCATTAGTCGCACGCGACTGACCCATTTCGGGCTGGACTGGGACGAAAGGAGCTTTGATTTCCTTGCACGTCCCGCATTCTCGAATAAACTTTCGTACTTCCGATCCCATACGAGGCCAGTAATATCGCAACTGCACTTCGTGGATCGTTTTATCGTATCCCACGTGAAGCAAATTTTCGTGGGTACGTTGGATCAAATCTTGACGGAACTCGGGTGCTGGGACGAGTTTCCAACTGAACCGCGAGTCGTACGGAACAACTTTCGAGTTTACATACTTGAAAAGTTGATCATTTTCTACTTTGAAGTCGGCATAGTCGTCAGGATTTTGGATAACTTTGGACTTCATGGAACAGTACCAGTCTGAGGTGGACAAAGCGGAAACGGCTGCTACGGCCCGGGATAATGCATCTGGAACGACATTGTCCTTGCCTTTCCGGTGTTCAATAGACATGTCATAGAGTTGCAATTCTAAACTCCAACGACTCAAACGTGAACTGGTTTTCCATTTAGTTTTCAGTATCCATGTAATCGCTGACGAATCAGTGACCAGTCGAAAATGATAACCTTCCAAGTAACCTCGAAAGTGTTCAACCGCCATTATCACCGCCAGACCTTCCTTCTCAGTTGCATGATAGTTCCTTTGGGGAGTGGTCAGTTTATGTGAAAAGTAAGCAACTACTTTCTCGCCCTCGGGATACTCCTGCACCAGAACAGCAGCGACTGCTACGTCACTAGCGTCTACCTGAAGGATGAACTCTTTGGAGAAGTCTGGTGGGACTAAAACTGGAGGAGTGACTAGAAGTTCCTTAATTTTAAGGAACGCGAGTTCTGCCTCGGAGTTCCAAACTAAGCTCTTGGTTTTCGTTTTGAGCAGATCGGTCAAGGGAGCAGTGACCTCACTGAATCGATCAATGAAACGGCGGTAATAACCGCACATACCAAGGAAACGATGAAGTTTCGTCACGGTAACCGGTCTCTCGTAGTCGAGAATCGGCTGAATTTTGTCAGGATTGACCTTGAGTCCGTCCTGATTCAACAAATATCCAAGAAACTTAGGTTCGGGGACTCCAAAACGGGATTTTTCCAAATTGATGGTTAGGTTGGCTCTTGCTAGACAATCGGCCACTGCTTTGAGCAACTGTATGTGATGCTCGAACGTTTCGCTTACGACGATGATTTCATCTAGGTAGACGAAAACGTAAGGTTCCCATTTACCGCGTCCATCAGTCGCGCCAGAGTAGCGGGGCTGTTGACGAGACCAAATGGTAGACGAGTAAATTGGAACATACCCCTGCCGGGAACACTGAGAGCGGTATATTTGCGACTATCCTTAGCCAGGGGTACCTGGAGAAAGGCCTCCTTCAAGTCTATGGTAGACAGGTACTTCGCCTTGGGTAAGCCGCCCAATATTCGCCCAGGGTGGGGCAAAGGCTATGCATCCCGTACAGTACGCTCATTGAGAGGCCTAGCGTCTAGACAAAGGCGGATTGAGTCGTCTGGTTTCGTGACAGCCACAATATTAAGCGACAAATCCGAATCAGACTCTTCGATAATTCCCATAGACCGCCATCGGTCAACCTCTTCCCAGACCTTTGACAGTTTCTTTGGGCTAATGTGATAAGGATATCGGCAGACGGGTGCCGCACCTTGGAATTCATCTTTGATGACAATCCTGTGCTCTGTGAATGAGGTTGGGCTTAGCTTTCCGGGCTCTACTGCCTGGAAACACTTCTTTACTTCTTCTACGCGCGCTAACTGTTCCGAAGTGAGTATCGACTCACGCGGTACTTCATCTTCTTCATCGTCTTCTGATTCCTGACCTGAGTTCAACAGAGCACAGTTTTGTATCTCAGGAGAAATCCCAAAGGCGCGCCAAAAGTCCATACCTAGAATGGAGTTGACGGTCAGATGCTCTACTACAAGAGTGCATAGGACCTTTGTCAAATTTTGAAAAGTATACGGGAGATACGCTTGTCCAATGATTGGTAAGGATTGACCATTTGCAGAACGTAGTTCGAATGGTCGTTCCAACCTTTTCAAGGGACTTTTCGAAAACTTTCGGTATAGCTTTTTAGTTATAATTGTGGCGTTACTACCACTGTCGAGCAAGGCTTTGAAGGATTTGCCGTACACAGCGACAATTGCAAATGGACGGTTATCGAACGGGTCGTCAAGGACGATGGTTTCGACAGACAACGAATTATCATAGTCCTCATCACGAGCCGGTCGAAAACTGCCGTAAATCTGGGGATGGATTGTTAGTTGTTCTTTGGAGCGCTGCTTTACTGCCAACTGCGACTTCAGTTGGTTCTGATCCCGTTTTTTAGGCAGTAAGGGCAACGAGAAACATCAAATCCTTTAAAACCACACACGATGCAGAAGACCCGATTTGGTTTCCGGCATTCCTCAAATTCATGTCCTTTGTCTCCACAATTGTAGCAGACGCCGAGCACGGGAGGACGATGCTTTTCCACCAAATACTCCAGACACATTATAGGTTTCTGCGGTGGTTCGATCGGTTTTTGTTTCCTTCGAGATTCTTGTCGTCCTGATTCCCTTGCTGTTTCTTTTTCTGGTTGTCAGGAGGCTTGCTTGAATCAAGACCTGCCGGTTCGGCATTCTTGTTCCAAAACGTTTTGGATTTTGCGTTTCCGTTATTCTGTCCACCTCCCTTTTGGTTTTGATTATTTTGTTTTTGTTTGTTTTGTGGCGGATTATCAGAATAAGCAACAACTTCCCGAGAAGAACCGAAAACTTTCTGATAAATCGGAGTCTTGGAGGCGTCGATCGATTTACCAAGACTCATCAATTCTGAAAGCGTGTTCACTGGCCTGAGAATCAGCATTTGTTTATAATCGGCTTTCAGGTTCCGCTTGAGCACGTCGAGTTTTTCGCTCGGTGCCATTGGAACCGTCATAGCACGAAATATTTTTTTCCATTTCCAGGAAGTATTCCTGGAAAGATTCGTTACGCATCTGCCGGCGCTGGAGAGCCTTCATTTTGAGCGTAGCATCAAGTTCAGGATGTACGAAATTTACCTTGAGCTTGCAAACAAGATGGTTCCAGTTAAACAACCGGTTTTGCGCACGCATAGCCTGATACCAGCTGAAAGCATTGCCAGTGAACAGATGCATCGCAGAATTGAAAAGTTCTTCTTCGCACATTTGTTCACACGCAGCGTAATTTGCTACGGTGTCCAAAAACTCATTAAGTCCAGTTCCTTCATCAGTTCCAGCATACTTCCGAATCTTCCAATCAGCGACGCGTTGCGGGTTTCGCGAGTAATTCCTGGGGGCCACCATCGGTCCGTTTCCCGCATGGGTGGATATCGAAAAGTTCGGATATGATGGTCCCGCCAGCTGTTCGGTCAATTCAGGAACGTAAGGCTGGTTCTGAGTTTGGTACGGGGCTGTGAATCCAGTATTCTGTTTCGGTTTCTCGATAGGAAGTGATGGACATAGATTTTGTTGACCCGAGAATCCTCGCTTCAACACAAATTGATCGGGACTGGGCGCCAGTGTTGGGCGAGGAATTTCTGGTGCATCAAATGAATCGGGTACGTCCATCAAACGCAAATCTTCCAGATAGGTCTGCAGATCCTTCTCGGAAGCACTTTCCTTCTGATGTACTAGTGCCCGAAGTTCATTCACGGCTTCACGAAGTGAGACAACTTCTTGAACCGTCTTTCTCAAAACTGACGAAATTGTTGTCAGTGAAGCAATCCCGCCCATTAGCGTTTCGGTAGCTTTTGAAAAAGCATCAGACCCCTGAGACGCTAGGGCTTTATTATCGTCGGATTGCTGTCGCAATTGTCGAATCTCGTCCCTCATCTCGCACAAGACACGCAACAGGTCGTCTCCTACGAGCTGTTTGGAAAGAGATCCTTCGTTATCGGAAGGATTGGATCCCTGTGGAATTGCAGGTACGTCTGTACTCAGCAAATCTCCCAAAATTTCTCCATCCTCCCCTTCTTGGTTGTCGGGAGGAAGTGCTGCCTGTTCATCACTGAAATGACTGGCATAAACTGCTAGAACTTCCTCCAGCAACCCCGAAATTTCCTGGTTGACCTCCCCTGCCGCATAATTTCGGATAACCTGGAGCCTAGACACCAAATGAAGCAACCGTGTTCGGTAAATCTCCTTGTTTGGGCACCGGTACTGGAGATCTTCCTTGATTGTTAGTAATTTACCAAGGCAGATCTCCTTTTCTTCACCCACGTCACCCCGGAAATTGCGTACTAATTCCCTCCGAGACGACCGCTCATGCGACAAAATTCCCCGAAGACGCCGCTGCCGCTGGACACCCGAAAGATCCGAATCAGGAGAGATAAAAATGCTTCGAGATAGCAACTCAAAATCCAGCTCATCGAAATGCAAATGATCGACGCGCATGAACACACACGCTTGGTTGAATTTCTCCAACGCCATCATAACTTGCGCTATATTGGAAGAAATCACCAAGACACAAAGCATGTAAGTACTGACACGGTATTATTTATTATCGATTTTTCGCCCACTAACGATTCCCTTAAAATTTCAGGAAATCAAGCTGTTCCAAAAAATGTCTCAAACCGGATTGAGAATTCAAGGCGATTGGCCACCGCAACCGAATAATAACAACAACCTTCAAACTACTCGTCCAGCAGACCAAACACAAACAACGCAATCCACAAATTCGGACAAAAAAAGAAAATGCAAAAATCAAAAAACAATACCAAAAATGTAATTAAATAAATAATACGACCGCGGAACAATATTGCGGAAGAAACCTCACCACTGTTCTACGAAAATCCTAGATTTAGTAGAAGCACCCCACACTCCGGAAGAAAAAAATATTTTCCAAAATAGGAAAATATTTTTTTCAGTGTGTTTTGCGCTGTGCGCCAAATGTAAGTAGGGGTTTGCCCACTACTCGGGTTCTTATTTGCCCGGCGTACCCTTCTTTTCAGGGCGGCCTAGGTGCCTCTACAGAATTTCGGATTTTCGTAACAACAAAAAAACAAAAGTAAACAAACAAAATAAATTACTAAATTTACCGACTTTATTGTCCTCAAACTCTCCACTTCACTGCTGCTGCTGGTGGCTCACTGCTGCGGGCGGAAAGGCGGGCGGTTTCCTCCGACCGGCCGGGACAACAACGGCCGCGTTCTCCTTTGATCGTTGGCTGCTCCGGCAGCGGTCCTTGGCGTTTAGCTAGGGAGGTGAGCTTGGCTCCTTTGTTGGAACCTCCCTAGCGACGTTGGCGACGAATCGCCGGATCGTCTACTCGCCGTAAACGATCCCGGAAGTTACCGCAGTAAACTTCCCAGGGGGAACCTTTGTCCGCCCTGCTTCGTTCTCCTTGTGAATTAGCTATAGAGGAGAGCTTGGCTCGTTTGACTTATCCTCTATAGCGAGAACGGTCGATGTCACGGTTCCTTTTCGTTTAGCCGGGGGAAGCGAGTACGCTCCTTATCTGTTAGCTTACCCCTGTTGGCGAACCGACACCGTAATTTTCACTGGTGCCCGAACCACGAGCCGGCACATTTCGACGGTCTTAGCTTGCCGTCACACGCGCGCACTGAATCGTTTTTCTAGTGGCGGAAAACTGTCTCACTAAAACTTATTGTGGACGTCTGTTATTCACCGTGGTTCGTCACATTCTAACTCTTCTCACACGATGGCCGCCTTCCACCTCGACCGAAAACACCAACACCAAAAAAACCGTACCGCCGCATAGCTGTCATCACCTATGTGCAGCATAGCCAGTACACGTATTTCAGCAGTAGGAGAGCGGTGGCCTATCTAAGCCCTATGTTAACTATGTACAATTGTCAAACAAAAATTACTACACCTATCTGAACGCACAAAACCGTTCACAAGCGCGAAACTATATAAAAATTTACAAGAAAAAGTGAACGATATCGAAACAGCGGTGAGCATAAATTTTCGTAAACAATACACTCTACGGAGAGAGTACGCACGCAAGGGTATATTTCCACCCAGTGCTAAATTGTTACCCTGACGGGTTACAATTTCTCATAAGATCCAATCTTAAACTTTGATACTTCATAAATTTATATATTTTTAGATATTTAAAGACGACTCACTGATCGAAAGAATTACACAATCAAGCATTGCATTTCACATACATAGGAGGAATGAAGTTTAGCTCTGTTATGGTTTTATTTAACCGAGTGAGCCAAATTAGTTTAAGAATTCATTGTATTTATATATTTTGAAAAGAAAAGTAGGTTTTTGTGCCTTTTTGAGAAGAGTTTGCAAAAGCAAATTTCACTCACTCACTACTTCTTAAAAAAATAAAAAAATAAAGTAATAAATAAATAAATAAATAAATAAATAAATAATAGATTAAAAAACCATTTAATAGCGTTCTTTCTGGGTGATTTGCCTTTCATTTAAATTTCATTTGTATCAGTTCAGCCATTTCTGCACACACAGACATTGTCCCACATCGTCGAGCTGAGTCGATTGGTATATAACTCCCGACCCTCGGCCTCGGAAAATATCTCGAAAGTTTTGGCCTCCGAAAAAATCTTGAAAGTTTGAGCGGATTCTATATATTTCTGTTATAAGAAATGTAAAACGTTCTAGATACACATCACAGAAAATTTCGATCAAGTTCAACTGGACTTCCGTAGGTTTGGAAAATGTGATTTCGAGAAACAGGCCTCTCCCCACCAAAAATGGTTTATATCTACGTCAGTATGTTTACTATCAGTACGCAGTTTTTCAATAATGTACCTTTCCTAATGCAAATTTTTCTAAACAATAAACCCTCTTATCATTAAAAAAAGTTGTTGGATCCATTTTTACTTTCTTGATATTTTTTCGCAATCAGTACACGAATCAACGAAAATGGTGCAGCCAGTATTAGGGTTCGTCGCGGTTGCGGTAATTACCGCAACAGCGCGGTAATTACCGCAAACGTGCGGCATTTACCACACCCGCACCGCAAAAGCTGCGGTGCGGTGAAACACATTTTCTCGCGGATGTGGTGCGGGAAATAAGCTTTTACCGCGCGGTATTACCGCAACCGCGCTTAAAAAAATAATATAATTTGGCATCATTATTTTTACGACATATTTTGAACACTTTGAAAAATTTACTAGCGAACCTTTTCAAATATATAAAATGCACAATCCAATCATTGAAAAACAATTGAAATGTACTGTCAAATCCAATTTAAAAATGCATCCAAATTAGGCTGATCACCTTATCATTCATTCTTCAACATCGTATTTCTATCTCTTTGGGTTTCTGTGTAAATTCGCAATTAATTTTTCAGCTGTCCGTTTTTAAGACTCCTTGTACATAACTATTTTTCGCATACGTCCATTGTTCGTCCAACTGGGAATATTTTCTACCAAATTAACAACTAATATTTTTCAGTTAGTAGTATTTTGTAACTTTTTGAAATTAAAGTTTTCGAAGTTAGTGTAGGGTATTTCGATTTTTTTGTGTTTCTTACAGCCTCACTTCATATTGTGACAAGTGTCAAAGTTAGCCCAGATGCCAAGTTTTGCACAGTTTGGACAATTTTTGACCCCTACCAACTTCAATTGAAGTTTTTACCATTGGCATTATGGAAAAATATTAGAAAAAATACATAAAAAGGTAGAACTTTCGAACTAGCTTTTAGAAAATTACAACTCATACAATTTTAAGGGAGCAATCTTTGTATTTGAATAAGAATTCATCCATTTCTTGAAAAATACGAAGTAAGCGTTTTGAGGTATTTTGTTCCTAAAATCCCTGATTTGTAATAACATTTCTGCTGTATGCTGTAAATCATACATCTTTTACAGTTTTTCAAAGGTCCTTCAACAACTCTGTCCCGTTTGAGATGGGATGGATTCTTGTTAGGTGTAGAATGATTTCTGATAATTAAATGAAGTTTTCCTATTAATTGCTGCGGAAGAACGTTTTTGTATATATAATGATGAAATACAGCTACATTTCATAGGACGTCAGTGCGATGCTAATATTTACTTTGTTTCGAAAGTATTTATCCCAAAATGTACGGCGTTTTATTAATAAAACTTGCAAAGTTGACATTTTTAATAAATGTTACATTCTGAGGAGTCCGTTAAATTTTAATGTTCGTGTAAGGAAGAATAATTTTTCAGTATATACGGTTATGCAAAAAAAATGAATAATTTGTAACACACTTTTCAAAAATACAGAATTTTACCGCATTATCGCGCGGTGCGGTAAATGCAGTGCGGTTGCGGTAAGCGGTGCGGTTTAATTATTTTTTGCGGTCGCGGTACGGACTATCCATTTACCGCCCACATCTGCACCGCGACGAACCCTAGCCAGTATGCAACTATTTATTGCATTCGTTGTAGCGCAGTCAGGTTATTTCAAAAGTGTTGTATTTTGTTGCTGTATTTATTGCATTTGCATTTGCATTTGCATTTTCATTTGCATTTGCATTTGCATTTGCATTTGCATTTGCATTTGCATTTGCATTTGCATTTGCATTTGCATTTGCATTTGCATTTGCATTTGCATTTTCATTTGTATTTGTATTTGTATTTGTATTTATTATTCCAACGGACCTCTGGGGTCTAATTGAAAGTATAACTTAAATAAAACATAATTCAGACTAACAACAAAACATATTACAGTACATATAACATTCTATCACTAACAATTAAAAAATCGAACTACATCACGACTTAATACATCGGTACATCATAACAACGAAACAGAACAGGTACAAAGTTATCCTTCAATCTCGGGTTTCCAAGTTCGAACAAATTCTCGGAACTTTAATCCACTCGGCCACGACGACGATTGTAAAGCTTTAGTTCTCCATCGGTCTAGCAAAACAACTTTGAATGACGCATAATCCAATGAATTGCAGTTCTTCCATTTCGGAACGAGCTTAGTCGTTTCAATTTCACTGACACTGCTAATACCGAGAGCATTGGAGACCATTTGCGAAATTTCGTTTTCAGACACTTTACTATCTACGTTGGATAGGAAAAGTGCAAATTTCCTTTCACTTTCTTCCGATGAACAGGTAAACGGTAATGACTGGAGCGATGTAGAAGTTCCTGTCGAGGCTATAGTTCGCTGTACACTTGAGTCTACGTTAGTTTGTTGTCTGGGTGATGAAACGGGAGTCGATTGGCCTTTTGCAGCATATTCACCGGGAACGATTACTGACAGCGTATTGACAATTTCATTGATTTGCCTTTTCATCAATAATATTTCGTGTTCCACAGTGGTTTTCGGCTTCGCTGGAATCTCCATCGTATCGCGTATTTTAAAAAAAATATAGACACAGTCATCACAGAGCCAAATCAAATTATTCGAGAATGAGCGAAGTTGTTTTTCTGTAAGCTCAACACACGCTGCGTGAAATCGTTTACCACATCTTCCTTCACACACTGCATACGAGTCGGTGTTAGCGTCGATGGATAAAGAACACTTCTTACATTCCATTTTCTACGCAATCTATCCGATGAACAATTATAGAAGAGTACAAAGCGCGGGTCACGTAAAATCCAATTGCAAATTTCTCGTTATTCAGCCTTCTTGTACCGCAAATCACAGAGAAAAAGTTGACTTTCATAAATCAGTCAACGTAGAAACGATTAAGCTTTGATTTCCGGAAAACAAACACAATTTTCACATGTAAAACGCTCAACAAACAGCAGCAAAAAATCGAACGTTCTAGCGTAAACAAACAGAGTTAGAGTCATTCATGTAAGTCATGTAAGTAACAAACTGGTAAAAGATTTGGCAAACGTATTCTCATTAAACATAACGGATGTACTTTACTCGGGATATAGACTGTATAATAAGAATTTTGTATGCTATCTCAACATAGCGTATCATAATTTCTTTCTTTTATAATGCATTTTAGCTTAATTCTAGAAATACATTCCTACGTATTCAATCGAAAATGCGAATTGTTACTTGTTATTTAAAGTATTTTATTAAGACAATGTTCGTTATCCTGCAACCTACATAAATTAAATACATGTGAAGAAAAATGCATATTATCTTCGTATAACCCCACGAAAGGAAACTACGAAAAAGAACAGTTAACATTTTGCGTTTAAAAACGATCGTTTATATTTACCTTGTGTTCTTGGGGTTGAACAGACAGATGGAAGAAACGAAAATAATATAATTACTATACTGTTCTACCTACCGCTTTGCGTGTCCGAAAGGGACCATATTATGTATAGCATATGGTGCAACGTATGTTCCCAGGATTGCAAAAGCAATTTTTATTAAAACAGTTATGCATGAAAAAACATAATATGACCGTTATATTTTGTGGTTTCGAATACGTTGGATCCTTCTTAGGCGATTTTATTTTACGTGGTTTATTTATGCATCGTTCTCGAAAGTACGCGCTTTTCATTTCAACTAAAGCCATATTTTAACTTAGAGTTAATTTTTTTTATATATTTTCTCATCGTTAGAAAGGTACATCTTTTTGGGAAAATTTTCATAACGAAAAATACAAATTAGGATTATGCTATATTTCCCCCTAAGGAGAAAAATTTGGGTAATCACCAAAATTTCTCCACACGGCAAAAATTTTTGGTCAAACCACTCTTTGTTCGCAAAGGGTACAAATCCTAACTTAACAAAGTCGACTTTGTCTCATCAGTAACCGACATTCCCTTATTGTCGGAATAGGTTAAGCCGACTTTATGCTAAATCTCTCAAACGGAAACACATTTTGTTGTGTTTCAATCGAACGACTGGCTGAACGCGATGTCCCGTCCGAGTACGGGTGATGATTAGATGAAAAAATTGAAAAAACGCTTATAATCCACCTAACAGTGTGATGGGACATTTCTTATAACTCTAAGAACTTTCTTTTCGGATATTATACCTATCAAATTAGCATGGGGCAACGGAAACTTCAAGTTAAATCAAAGGTAAAGCGAAAAAATGCCCTCTAAAATAGGTGGACAATCGACTTATTCGTGCTGTCTTGTGAATAAAAAAATAAAGGGTTGTGTGCACAATGATGAGTTATGTTCTATCAGCGACGATTCGATAGACTTGGGTGGAAAGCCCACTTCCTACCAGCAGAAGGCAATTGATTCTTCACATTTCCTTTCGATCAAGGCCATATGAGCCTGCCTAGTCCTAGTTTTCTGTGTTATGTTTATAACTAATTCGCTCTTGAATACCTATCTTTCAATTTCATTGCTTTCGTTTCTCTTAGTCTTGCCTAAAACAGCCCGCAAAATCGATACAATAATCGAAATATCGCACGTTTGCTCTCTTCACAGATATGGTCGGATAAAGTATTCATTTTGTCGAGTAGTCGTTGACAACCGGGTTGTCAAACATCAATTGAGTTATTTGAAGCTAACGAAACGTGCACATATTATATGTGCTTGGATATATACAATCATACGTGGATTAATCTATATGAAATGGAAAAAACAGCGTTATATTTTACGAATACTTCAAACTTTTTACATCGTTTGTCATCATATTGAAAGTATGCACAGTTTTTCCGCACATATATGAAAGCTAAAAAGAACTACTTAGACAGTGCTAAACCATGCATATGATATGCATTCATTTAAAAATTGCTTATATTTTAGACTCCATCAGAACGCAAATTATTTAAACTGCAAGAAGTATTTCTCTAATGCTTTAGTTGTTTAATTCTTGACTTCTAATTTATAGTAGGGGAGTCCAGGGCATGCTGTTGATGGTTTTACTTATCATGTTTTATCTTTTTAATTTAGGAAGATCGTGTAGAAGAGAATACATTGCATAAAAGAGCAGACTGATGACTGTATTTCAGAATTTTAAATATGTTACGCGGAAATCTCGCTAACTTACAACTGTACGCACAAAGATGCCACCTGGCCACTTTTGATGATAAAGTACAGATCGCGTGAGGAGTCTTTTCAGTAAAACTTCAAATCAATCTATACTTGTTATTATTTTTCAGCTTCACATACCACTCTGTTACGCCCCTGTCGCTTTCCCTGGCATCCCATGTGGAACATTTTTCTTAGGCCACACTTTTTTTAATTCGTTTATTTGACACGGCTCATAGCGGTAGCTTAACGGAGCCGTGGATCTTTTATATGTTTATAATACATGTAAAAATAAAAATACAAATAAGAATTATTGTATTAATATTGGATCTCGCGCGCGCAACGTTTTATTGCGTCAGGGGGGTCATTTAATTCTCTGTTGTTTTTCACGTCCCGGTCGAAGCTGGCTTGGTGTCCGGGATCAGATGTTCTCCCCTGCTACTTGCACTTATTATTGATCAATGTGAATCCGCCGTCATTGTTATTACATTCGTTGCCGATGTTGCTTACAGTTGCTTTTGGGGTGCTGGATGATTTTTATGGTTTTATGGTCTGAACAGCTGAAACAAATTGGGCCACCGTTTGTGGTTCAGGCATTGGCATTGAAAACTCTGTTTTAGGTTGGTTTGCGTAGATGAGTTGGCAATCGGTTGAGATGCATTTTCCTCTGCATCTTCCGCGCAAGGTTGTCCATGATGAGCTGCCTGATTACAATACTTGCACGTAGGAGTTTGCCCCTCATGGGTGCATAGCGTAGTGTGCATAATTGTAGTTCCGTGAGTTTTGAGTTTTATTGTCAAGTAGGAGGGTACCTTTCAACCCCCATCCTCACTAAAAAAGCCGGTAGGAGTACCCGGAAAGAAGTTTCTCCAAGTATCAGGTGTAACAAATTCTACTTCTCCGTATTGCGACATGCATTTTACAATTGGCTCAGAAGGGGTACGAGGTGATAGGTCATATAACCTTACATCATTCTCAGTATATACGGGAATCTTAATTCCAACGGTGTCACTTTCAACCACGTGTTTTAAGTTGTTCTTCAAAACGAAACGCTCGGTTTGTGCTAACGTGTTGAATGACATTAAAACTGCGTTGCGAAGATGATGATACTGAAAATACAAGACTTCCGCAAGCCTTAGTTGCATTTTTACCTTCAGAAGGTATTCCACTTCACTAAAACTCGGTAGTTTTGAACAAAATTTAAAGTCCCCGACCGCAGAGTTGGGTCGGAGTAGAGCTTTTTCGTGAACTTTACTCATGATGACAAGAATAATCCTTTGTTCACGAGACAATGCACACTAGATCGAGAGGCCTGTTGTTCACTTGGCTCGATTGTACGTCTGACTGCGGCAGAAGTAGAAAGTAGACTGAATAGGCCCCACTTCTGACATACCTTGTGAGGCTTACTTGGGTGCTCACCCCTAACATACCATGTGTGGCTTACTTTTGAGCTCACCCCTAACATACCATGTGTGGCTGACTTGGATGCTCACCCTTCACTCCTCTGCCACGCCACGAGGTATCAATAGTGAATTCCCAGCATACTACACTACGATCCTCCCATCTTGGCATGAGGCAGCCCATATAAACGCCTATTCACTCACTTTTCTGCCTTGCTTCGTGGTGGCTGGGTTTACCCCTTACGCGGTTGCCAGTCGCTGCGCTAAACCTGCCTCAGCATGAACAGACCATTCACTCACTTTTTCACGCTCGGCCCTTTCCGCTCCAACTGACCAATCACTAGTTAGTCGTGCCCGTCGTCTGTTGCTCGGTGCGCCAGATTCTCTGTAGCCTGCAGGCAATCTGGGTGATTGCAGTCGAGACTGCGTTCCACTTCTCCATCGCTTGACACATCCGCTGAATAAGGGTACCTGGGGTTGTGTCCCAGTCACAGACGTCGAGCATTGCTCTCCTTTTGACGTCAAAGCGAGGACATACGAACAGTATGTGCTCGGCAGTTTCGTAGTGTTGGAAGATATGCGTATGACCTTTTTTGAAACGGAAAGCAAACTCTTCGGGTTGATCAAGGACGATGATATGTCGTCGCTGAAGATGGAAAGTGAAGAGTTTTATGACCTGTTGAGCGAAATTCGTCACCAGATCGCAAAGAAAGTGTAACCCCAATCACATCTACAGGAACTCAAGGCCACTCTCGACACAAATTTTGCCCAAAAGGCCTGTACCGATTTATACATAAAGCTTCCAGATATTTCACACCCGAAATTTAGCGGCCATTACGAGCAGTGGTTGTATTTTCGCAGTCAGTTCAATCTTCTTGTTCGCCGAAATGAGTCTCTAAACGATCAACAACGTTTGCATTATTTACAATCGTGTCTTTCGGGTGAAGCTGCTTCAATCGAAACACCAGAAGAATCGTTTACGTCTTTCTGGATGGCGTTGGAGGTACGCTATGAAAATCGTCGCTGGTTAGTCGATCGCCATCTTGCCGAAATTTTCCAGCCGAAGCCAATCCAGAATGAATCATCAAGTGGTCTCCGTGAATTAGTAAATGTAGTGCAGAAAAATCTTCGTGCGTTGTCTTCGTTGCAATTACCCTTAGATCCACTCTCCGAATCAATGATTGTTCACGTGGTTGCGTTCCAACTTGATATGCAAACCCATAAAGACTTTGAATCCCACGTGGTCGGCAACAACCTAGTAAAATGGCAAGAAATGGTTGAGTTTCTGCAAAACCGTTGTCGTATTTTGGAGAATTTGGAAAAGGACTAAAAGTTGCCGTTGCGTAGTAAACCAACGGGAAATAAGTGCACATCGAAAATTTTAGTGAGTTCTTCTCGGGAATCTGATAGCAAGAAAAGATTCGAGTGTTTCAATTGTGAGGGTGTGCATTACATCAACGAGTGCCGCAGCTTTCTGTCAAAGACGCCTGCACTGCGGTTTCAACGAGTGAAAGAGCTAAAGCTGTGTATTAATTGTTTTAGTAATCGTCATGTGGTTGTACAAATACAAATACAAATACAAATTCAAATTCAAATACAAATGCAACTGCAACTGCAACTGCAACTGCAACTGCAACTGCAACTGCAATTGCAACTGCAACTGCAACTGCAACTGCAACTGCAACTGCAACTGCAACTGCAACTGCAACTGCAACTGCAACTGCAACTGCAACTGCAACTGCAACTGCAACTGCAACTGCAACTGCAACTGCAACTGCAACTGCAACTGCAACTGCAACTGCAACTGCAACTGCAACTGCAACTGCAACTGCAACTGCAACTGCAACTGCAACTACAACTACAACTGCAACTGCAACTGCAACTGCAACTGCAACTGCAACTGCAACTGCAGCTGCAACTGCAACTGCAGCTGCAACAGCAACTGCAACTGCAACTGCAACTGCAACTGCAACTGCAACTGCAGCTGCAGCTGCAACTGCAACTGCAACTGCAACTGCAACTGCAAATACGAATGCGAATGCAAATGCAAATGAAAATGCGAATGCGAATGCGAATGCGAATGCGAATGCGAATGCGAATACGAATGCGAATACGAATACAAATACAAATACAAATACAAATACAAATACAAATACAAATACAAATACAAATACAAATACAAATACAAATACAAATACAAATGCAAATGCAAATACAAATATAAATGCAAATACAAATGCAAATGCAAATACAGATACAAAGACAAAGACAAAGACAATCAGGAATCAGGAATCAGTAGCGTCTGGCTCAAATGGCACGTTCCCCATGTTGATCGGAGATTTGTGCCTTGCCAAGAATCGTCTTTTCATCATTTTCCTGATGGGAAGGATTGGGGAAGTGGTAAGGTTAGGGGTAAGGAAAACAACGACACAGAACAATTAAAACAGAGCATTCTGCACCCCCGGAGTGATGCTGAACGATCTGCAGGTGCTACAACAGCAGGAATAAAACTTCCAACCCCCGGAGGGATTTAGAACCTCTACTCAAATAGTGAGCGGATATATCAACACCCCCGAGGGGATATTGAGATAACAGAACGACAACACCCCCGAAGAGATATTGTCATTCAAATACGGCTAAAAAAACTATAGCTCTTTACCACACTGGGTTAGGAACGAAAGCATATCCTTAAGTTTCAGCTCTCTGTACATAGGTTCATCTATGTATGGAGAACCAAAAATCCGGATGCGCAATTGCATTAATACAGGGCAATTGCATATCAAATGATATGACGTTCCGTAATCGGATTCACAAAGATCACATGAATAATACTCAGCGCGCTGAATAGTAGCCATGTGATAATTGAGTTTGCAATGTCCAGTCAGTGCCCTGACCAGAATACTGCAGTTGTGCTTGGAAAAATGCAACAAATTTCTTGACATTTTCGGACTCACATCCGGCAGAAAAGCCTTTGTTTGAACGCAAGTTTGCAAGCTACGCCAATGGTTGGCATGTTCGAATGCAGCCCAAGAGCGAATCTTGTGCTTTATCCAACTTATCGACAGTGGTAGAACTGGTTCTGGACCAACGAAATCAGTCGCAGCGCCAGCTCTAGCCAATTCGTCCGCCCATTCATTTCCAATAATACCGGAATGACCGGGTACCCATAGAAGGTAGATAGCATTTGAAATGCTAAGTTCTTCGATTTGAGTTCGACATGCGATTACTAATTTCGATCTCGAATCTGCCGAACTAAGTGCTTTCAGGGCATCCTGACTGTCAGAGCAAAAATAGATTCTTTTACAGCAAATTCCCTGTTGAAGTGCGGATTGTACGCCACACAGAATCGCAAAGATTTCTGCTTAGAATACGGTACAGTATCTACCAAGCGAATGAGATTGGTTTAATCTCATCTCATGACAATAGACACCAGCACCGGCTCGGCCCTACAACACCGTATAATAAACCGTCCGTATAATAAACTACGTATTCTTCAAGTTGTCGCTCCATCCAGCCAGACAGCCATTCCTCACGAAGAGGAATTCTCACATTGAAAGTTTTAGAAGGAAAACTACATGTGAGTGTAAGGTCACTGGGAGCAAGTGTATATTCATCCCAAGTAACCATTTGGGGCCACAGTGTGGCTAGTTACACGATCTATTGGGTTACTGTTCCAGAGCCCAGTAACCTTAAGCCGGTATGCACAAGAAAGTGCTTCTTGTTTCAGAAACACATGTAGTGGTTTTATGTTCAAGAGTGCCTCGAGAGCAGCAGTAGGTGTTGTCGAGAACGCACCAGTCATCGCCATCAAGACCATCCTCTGAAGATGGTTTAACTTTGATTGGATTGTCATGACTTCTCCCTTCTGCCACCAAACAAGGCACCCGTATTTTTTTTTTACAATGGAGAAGACCTTTATGTCCTAGCCCAGTACACGTGCTATTGGTAGGGTCTAATCTACCACACGGGGTGCACTGGGGGCGTGTCGGACTCGAATGGTGACCAGCCATTAATACCGACTAAACTCCATTGGGCTCCGCCCTCATTCCTCCCAGGAACTACCTCTCGGTATTACTTCTGGGGGGATGGCTGTACTAAATGTACTCATTCACTCTCACTCACCGCGATCATACATCCTGTATGAGGCTTACTTGGGTGCTCTCTCAATCGCACTTTGATTCACTCTCAAACACTCCCACATGAGGCCGACTTTTGTGCTCACCTTTTACGTTCCATGCGAGGCTGACTTGTGTGCTCACCTTACTCATTCCTTGCTAGGCTTACTTTTGTGCTCGCCCTACCCATACCATGTGAGGCTGACTTGGGTGCTCACCCTATCACCTGATTCACCCTCAATCGTGCCACTCTATTGTACCTTTGTCACTCCCCCTGGCATCCCATGTGGGACATTTTTCTTAGGCCCCACTTCTGACATACCATGCGAGGCTGACTTGTGTGCTCACCTTTTTCATTCCTTGCTAGGCTGACTTTTGTGCTAGCCTCTACCAACCTGTGAGGCTGACTTTTATGCTCACCCTTAGCATGCCGTGTGAGACTGACTTGGATGCTCACCCTTTCACTCCTCTGCCACGCCATGAGGCATCGATAGCTAAGTTCCAACATACTACGCTACGACCCTCCCGCCTTGGCATGAGGCAGTCCACTTATACGCCTATACACTCACTCTTCTGTCTTGCTTCGGGGTGGCTGGGTTTACCCCTTACGCGGTTGCCATTCGCTGCGCTAAACCTGCCTCGGCATGAACAGACCATTCACTCCCTTTTTTGCGCTTGGCCTTTTTTGCTCCAGCTAACCAATCACTAGTTAGCCGTGCCCGTCGTCTGTTGCTCGGTTCGCCAGATTCTCTGTAGCCTACTGGCAATCTGGATGGTAGCAGCCGAGACTGCGTTCCACTTCTCCACCGATTGACACATCCGCTGAATAAGGGTATCAGGGGTTGTGTCCCAGCCACAGACGTCAAGCATTGCTCTTCTTTCGACGTCGAACCGATGACATACGAACAGTATGTGTTCGGCAGTTTCATCTACACCTGGGCAGTCCGGGCAGACTGGGACCTCCGCGTGGCCGAACCTGTGGAGGTACTGACGGAAACAGCCATGGCCTGACAGGAATTGTGTCAGGTGGAAGTGAACTTCCCCATGGGGTCTTCCCACCCAGCTCGATATGCTAGGTATCAGCCGGTGGGTCCACCTACCTTTCGAGGAGTTGTCCCACTCACGCTGCCATCTGGCGACCGAGGTCACCCTGGTGCGCTCGCGGGCTCCCCTATTTCCACGTAGCTCAAAGCACTCCTCATCTTCCCGAATGACCAGCCCGACTGGCATCATGCTCGCTATACGTGCAAGAGAGCCGCAACAGCAGTCGACGCTCTCTTGCACGTATAGTCGACATGGCTGCCGAAGGTCAGCTTGTCGTCTATAATGACTCCGAGAGACTTCAGACTTCGCTGTGAAGTGATCGCGACTTCTCCCACATGGATAACTGCATGTTGTGCCGACTTGCGGTTGTTGACGATAACTACCTCCGTCTTATGATGAGCGAGCTCCAGGCCTCTCGCGCTCACCCATTCCTCCACCGTGCTAATCGCGTGTTCTTCTGGTGACAGCACACCACCTTGAGGACATCCGCAGACACTCAGTTTCCTCATCTCTACTTGTCTTAACGATGAGCACAGATGTCGGTTGCTAAGCATTGCGTGTATCCAGTTCGTGATATATGAAGGTACTCCATGATCTCGTGCTGCTTCTAAAATGGATTCGAAAGACACGTTGTCAAAAACACCTTCAATATCGAGAAAAACTCCTAGACTTGATTGCTTTTGTGAAAAAGCTTTTTCAATGTTGTAGACAACATTGTGTAACAGGGTGGTAGTAGACTTCCCTCGCTGATATGCATTGCATGCAGCGGGTGCTCGCCCAAGCTACCATCCCGAATGTAGTGGTCGATTAAACGTTCCACTGATTTGAGAAGGAAGGAGGTCAGACTGATCGGTCTAAAACTCTTTGCCTCCTCATAAGTGACGCGGCCACCTTTGGGAATGAATTTGACAGTTATTTTCCGCCACGCTAATGGAATGTATCCTGTTGCAAGACTGCAAGTAAGAACCTTTTTCAAAATATGCTTGAAGTGTTCATATCCTTTTTGTAGTAGAACTGGAATAATTCCGTCCTTTCCCGGAGACTTATACGGAGCAAAACTTTCAATCGCCCATTTGATCGATTCGGTTGTCACAATTCTACGAGCAAATGCCCAAGAATCAGAACTGCCTGAAAAGAACTCAGGGGCAGTCGTCAGTGATGGCTCCGTACAACCTGGAAAGTGTGTGTCAAAAAGACAGTTGAGTACTACATCTTCGTCAGACGAGTATTCACCATTAGCAGTTGTAATGGAACTGACATGAAAGTCTTTCGATTTCGAAAGTAACTTATTTAATCTACTAGTCTCGTTGAGACTTGAGACATTTGTGCAGAGGCTTTTCCAACCACTTCGCTCAGAGGATCGAAGGGCACTTCTGTATGCTTTGCGAGCCAACTTAAATGCCTCCGACCCGTCCCTGCGTCTGCGATTCCAAGCTCTCCTACATAACTTTTTGAGTCGAACAAGTTCGGTATTCCACCAAGGTGTTCCTCTAGAAGCACGCATAACTCGAAGCGGACAAGCCTCTTGGTATGCTGCTACTATGAGTGAGCTTGTTTTATCCACGACCTCATCCAAATCACTTGGAAATTCAATCGTCGGAAGATACCCATGAAACCTAGTCGCAAAGCCCTCTTCGTAGAGGTCCCAGTTCGTAGATTTGGGATTACGATAGGTGACGATATCTAGCGAGACGTTTAAATGATCAAAGACGATGTACTTATGATCAGATAACGACGGTTCGAGCTCGTTTGGTACGAGCCAGTTTGTCAACTCATGCGTAATACTGTCAGAGCAGAGAGTTACATCTAACACCTCTTCTCTGCCAGCTCGTGCAAAAGTTGGGCGGTTTCCTGCATTAAGTATGTGCAGATTTGTACTACTTAAGTATTCCATCAATTCGGTGCCTCTCAAATTGATATCAGAGCTGCCCCAAAATAATGTGGTGGGAATTTGCATCACTGCCGATTATGAGAGGAAACCCATTTCTGCCACAGTATGATACAACCTTTTTGAAATCATCAGAAGGTGATGGTTCATTATGCGGCAAATATGCCGAACAATAGACGTATTTCTTGTTTATGTTGTCAACAATCATTTTTATAATTTATTTATAATTAATTAATATCAACAGACACAGTGTGGTCCTAATGATAATTTCTTAATCTACTTAAAAAGTCAAATTGTAATCTGCTACGTGGAATGTGAAGATCGAACTCGGATGAAAGTCTGTTGAAGATCCGCTGCAAACCAATGATGGCACCGTTTACTCCATAGTTAGTCCGGCGAAGAGGCAATCGGAGGAATAAATTATTGCGAAGGGCGCGAGGGCGAACGTTCATGTTTATCGCACTGAGAAGCTCGGGGCAGTCAATTCGATCTTGCAAAATATCCGAAATCGTCATAGCACGGAATAGATCCTGTCGCACTTGCAATGTATCGAGTCCAATAAGCAAACCCCGGCTTTCATAACTTGGCAGCTGGTGAGGGTTGCTCCAAGGCAATCGACGAGGGGCAAACCGAACAAATCTGCGCTGTACTGTCTCAATTCGATGGACACCGTTGAGATAATGAGGGTTCCACACAACTGAACAATATTCCAGAGTTGATCGAACGAGTGAGCAGTAGAGATATTTCAAGCAGTAAATATCTGAAAAGTGCTTAGATATTCTCATTATGAACCCCAAACAGCGTGATGCCTTTGCGACAATATAGCTGATATGCTGTTTAAACGTCAGTTGTTCATCGAGAAAAACTCCGAGATCTTTGACGCAATTCGCTCTGTCAATTGTGGATTCAGCTAGACAGTAATCGAATCGAATTGGCGTTTTTTTCCTCGAGAACGTAATGACCGTACATTTCTTGGGGTTTAGGGTCATTCGGTTGATCTCGCACCATTCCGCAAAGGTTTCCAGTTGGCGTTGAAGGAAAGCTGCATCATCAGTATTCCGGATTCTATGGTATAACTTGAGGTCGTCGGCGAAAGACAACCGTGGTCCTTCTAAACAAAAGTTAACGTCGTTGAAATACAGAAGAAAAATCAATGGACCGAGATAGCTGCCTTGCGGAATACCAGATGAAGCAAAGAACTCTTCGGATACACAATCACCTATCTTGACTGCTAGACGACAATCACTGAGATACGATTGCATCCAACGGAGAATATTAGTACCAAAGCCAAGTCTATCCAATTTTGCCACTGCAATAGCGTGATTTATCTTGTCAAAAGCAGCTGAAGGGTCCGTGTAGATAACGTCAGTTTGAAGGCCGTCCGACATAGCATCTGTAACATATGTTGTGAACGACAGAAGATTCGTAGATGTTGAACGTTTCGGCATAAATCCATGCTGAGTCTCGGAGATATACTGTTTGCAGTGGCTGGAGATGTTATGTTTAGATAAAGCTGTGCAACTTTCTAGTATATTCGATTAATGTATTCTGATCCGCCTTTGAGTTACAATGATGGGATCAAGTCTCCCCGGGGATCAAGTCTCCTCAGTCTCCCCTATATCAAAAAACCTTCCACAGAAAATAACCAACAAAATAACGCGAAAATCGAAGAAATCCGTCATGTTGTTATTGAGTTATGCGATGACACACGAAAACCATTTCATTTATATGTATAAAGATATCCTGCAAAAGGTGTATATGTGAGACGAACACAATTGCACTAATAGGTAGATTAAAAAAATTTCAATATTCGCTTTTTATGTCAAAGAACCTTCCACAGAAGATAACCAACTAAATAACGCAAAAATCGAAGAAATCCGTCATGTCGTTCTTAAGTTATGCGATGACACACGGAAACCATTTCGTTTTATATATATATATATATATATATATATATATATATATATATATATATATATATATATATATATATATATATATATATATATATATATATATATATATATATATATATATATATATATATATATATATATATATATATATATATATATATATATATATATATATATATATATATATATATATATATATATATATATATATATATATATATATATATATATATATATATATATATATATATATATATATATATATATATATATATATATAAGTTATACAGTAAATGAGTTTATGAGACAAACACAATTGCACTAATAGGGGGTTTACAAAATTTTAATATTTGATTTTTATGTCAAAGAACCTTCCACAGAAAATAACCAACAAAATAACGCAAATATCGAAGAAATCCGTCATGTCGTTCTTGAGTTATGCGATGACACACGGAAACCTTTCTATTTTTATATATATGGGATCATCCATAAATGACGTAACATTATATGGGGGAGGAGGGAGTTTTGTATTTTGTGATGATGTGTGACGACGGGGGGGTAGGGGGTCATGTCATGCTACGTAGCTTTTTAAAGGGGAATAGAATAGAATTTAAAAAAAAAAAATACGGTGACAAGGAGGGGCTGGGCTACCGTCAAGCTACAAGGGGTATTCAGAGGTTTGTGACGAAATGTTACGATGGGGGAGGGGGGTGTTAAAAATCATTAAAAAATGCTACGTCATTTATGGATGATCCCTTATAGAGATATCCAGTAAAACGTGCATATATGAGAAAAACACAATTGCACTAATAGGTGGATTAGGATCATTTCAATATTTGATTTTTATGTCAAAGAACCTTCCACAGAAAATAACCAACAAAATAACGTAAAAATCGAGGAAATCCGTCATGTCGTTCTTGAGTTATACGATGAAACACGGAAACCATTTCATTTTTATATATACAGAAGTTATCCAGTAAATGAGTATATGAGAGAACCACAATTGCACTAATAGGTGGTTTAAAAAATTTCAATATATGATTTTTATGTTCAAGATCCTTCCGCAGAAAATAACCAACAAAATAAAGCAAAAATTAAAAAAAATCCTTCATGTCGTTCTTAAGTTATGCGATGACACACGGAAACCATTTCATTTTTTATATATAGAGATATCCAGTAAAAGGTGCATATATGAGAAAAACACAATTGAACTAATAGATGGATTAGAAAAATTTCAATATTTGATTTTTATGTCAAAGAACTTTCCACAGAAAATAACCAACAGAATAACGCAAAAAACGAAAAAATCCGTCATGTAGTTCTTAAGTTATGCGATGACACACGAAAACCATTGCATTTTCATATATAGAGATATCCAGTAAAAGGTGCATATATGAGAAAAACACAATTGCACTAATAGGTGGATTAGAAAAATTTCAATATTTGATTTTTATGTCAAAGAACCTTCTACAGAAAATAACCAACAAAATAACGCAAAACTCGAAGAAATCCGTTCCTACCAATACAGTAATATCAGAATAACTAGTTGTAAAGGTTTTCTACCAATATAATTCAATACTCTGAATGTATTTGATATTCATGTCCTCAACAAAGTTGTTTCAAATAACATTTTCGAAAAAATTGCGGGAGACATTAAATCTCGACCTAAATTTGCTTGAAGAGTAAACTCTCTTTAATTACTTCTAGGAGGATTTATTTTATTAGAAAATGGTCAGTTTTACGTTTTCAAGTTCTTCAATGTAACTTACTTTTCTTCATTATTAAAACCCAAAACTTGACGAGACCTAGTACACGAAATTTTAGCACGCCATTCAATTTACTCACGCACTCAAATATACACTATTTACACACCAATCCTGCTTAGAGGCTATTCATATAATTGATAATACAACAAAAATCAAATGCTGGGGGTGGGCGTAGCGTACTTGGTAAAATGATTGCCTTGTACGCAGCGCACCTGCGTTTGAGTCCCGATCCCGCACATAGGGTTAGAAATTTTTCATAACCTTAAGGTTAAAACCTCTATAATCAAAATAAAAAAAATCAAATGCTCATAAAAACCGAGCCTAACCTGGTAGACAAACTGTAAACGTCATTTTTCAGCATCTTCCAACTAGTTTCCGAAATGTTATTCTTGGTATTAACCATATTAAAGTTTTTCTGAACTCTACGCAATCTTAAAAAAATACATTTTCAGCAAATGTTGGAATGTATGCAAGTTTTCGTTGAGTAAGTTTAAATGTTTCATAGACAATCATCTATTCAAACTTCGCTTCAAATTCGAAACATTTTCTCTAATCCATATTTCCATATATCCAGTATCTTTCCAAAAATGGGCTCATGATAATTCAGGCACGGTGTCTTTTTTAAACAATTTTATGCAAAAAAAAATCAGCATCCCTGAAACTTCAGGATATGAAAGAATGGGCTTTCCCTTTTCATTTGAAACCAACATCAAAATAATCCGTCGGGGGGTCTAGAGCAACTTTTTTTTGATGTTTTTTTCGTGAAAACATAGATTTTACAATGGAACTAGTCCATATTTCTGCCCCTAGATGGTGCTTTAGACATTCGAACAACACTAAAAGTGAGAATCTGATAGATAATTTAATTATCTACAACTTTGTTAACAATTAAAAACCGATTTGAAATTATCCGGAAAAGTTGTTTAATATTTTAACGAAGTCTAAGTCGGAGTTAGTTTCACAGAAGCCCTAGTGGTTTGTAAGTCAATTCACACGCACTTTTTTTATTTGACAAATAGTTGTGTTTAGTTGAACAGTGCATTCAGCGAAATTTGAGAGCTTGGAAAGTCTTATCTTTTAGCTGAAAATTATAATTCCAGATTCCACCTGATATAGGACACCAATAATATTTTTGGGATGAGAAGTCTTAGATAAGTGTTGACCAACCTAGTATGATATTAATATTCTTTTCCAATATGGTGAGTGATTCCTCCCGCAGAAACAGCTTTTTCAATGATGTATGCTTTCTTTTTCATTTTTTCGATTGTTCTCGGGGATGACTGATAACTATTCTTGCATGAACCTCCTACTCTGTTAGCATCTTCGTAAAAAATTCACTTGTCCTGAACTTCAACCTTTATATTTGAACAAACTCAATGAAACTTTAAACACGCGAATTTCATTGCAATACTTGGTTAAAAACGCTGATTATCTTTTTCAAAATTAACTCAATGTGACAAACAGTGAACAAAAAACTTTGAGTTTTTGGATCAAGATAATTTTTTGGGATATATTCGAGGACTTGTATGTATATAAGGTTTTTCGTGTACTCAAATCTTATTTTGTTTTCAAAAGTAATGCATTTCGCATAATCTAGGATCAATTTAGTAACGATTTCTCGCGTAATTGATAGGAAATGGTCGTAAAATCCAACTGTCACAATATACTTTGCGGAGAATGTTTGAATAAATCGTTTCACGCTAACCACTAATTTGGACATTTACTGCTGTGGTTTGCGTTCAATTAGAAACGGTGTGTCCCAACATTTCGTCTTGAACGGAATTATAATAGCTGACTTAAACGATCATAACCTAAATTTTGCGACGTATGGTCCTTTCTAAAACATAAATGTAAGTAAACCCTTCTAACAAGCACTACCTTCCGATGAATGGTAGTTCCTTCGAACTTATCGGAAAACTTGAACCAAAAGTACAAATAGTTTTCTGTCTCTGTCAAATATCCTAATTTTCAGAAGATCAATTAGAAATGTCAACGAAGAAGTTGTAATGAATCCCGTCAAATATTTTCATGCCACTACACCCAATTGTTTTTTGGTAATGAAATAAGGGCGAGAAAATATATTTCCAAACCACTAGGCCTCATGTGAAACTATCTTAGATATAAATTAGTTAAAATCTTAAACAACTTTTCCGGACGATTTCAGATCAATTTTTAGTTGTCAACAAACTTGTAGACAATTAAATTTTCTATCAAATTCTCACTTTTAGTGTTGTTCGAATGTCTAAAGCACCATCTAGAGACAGAAATATTAACTAGTTGGAGTAGTAAAACCTATGTTGCTACGAAAAAAAACTTAAAAAAAAAGTTGCTCTGGACCCCCCGACGGATTATTTTGATTTTAGTTTCAAATGAAAGGGGAAAGTCCATTCTTTCATATTCCGAAGTTTCAGAGATGCTGATTTTTTTGCATAAAGTTGTTCTAATAAATACCCCGTGCAGGCAGTTATTTTATTTAACAGTGAAGTAAATTGACAACTATGGGATTTCATCTAAGAGATAAGTTGCATGATCCCCTTCCCACAAAAGTCCTCATGAAGCTTAAAACACGGTTCTCAATGTAGTGATCAGAGAATATTCTTCTAAAAATGTTTTGTAGAATATTTAATTAAATTAATCAGCATCATTTTTTTCAATCGAAATAATTTTGGTTTGGGGAGGTTTAACATCCAACCCCCTGCCCCCCCCCCCCCCCCCCCGCCTACGCCACTATGATAAAATACTAGCTTTTCGTAGCACTCGCGTACAAAATTATATAATCTCTCAGCACATGACTTCACATTACGTTAACACCTTACTTGTTAGGGGCATAAGTTTTTGGAACTCCCTAGCATTGTTAAAAGAAAACCTCTTAATAATTTTCGGGAAGGTTGTATAACATGGCTTAACAGATGAAACTAGCAAATTTGTAATACAGTTCAAACTTAGTTAATGTAAGATAATTCAAGAGCTTGATTACTCTACAAGAATTAAATTACTATTTACTTTGTAACGGGAGGGGGTGGCGGACGGAAAAAGGGGTATTAGCGACCTTCACTTAAGCGCCAAGCAAGTGCGAACACCTGCCGTGAAGGGGCGTGTTATTTACTACCTGAAACTCCCGTGCCCGGCTGGGACTCCTCAGAGCGGGTTACCATCAACACGTCGGCCACGACCGAACATTGAACCACAACCGAAACCGTTCGAATTAGCCTACCAACAGAACCGAAATGTTCTAAAAACAATCCTAACAGGATATGAGAGTGTCCTTTGAAGGTTTTCTCCCATAGAGCCCTATGCTACACGACCCGGAACCCGAAACGTTAGGTGAACTCTCTAAAATAACCCACCAAGGATGGTTTTGATTCAAACTTTTGACTTACTGTTGTATAAATTTGTATTCTTGTTCAAAAAAAAACCTTCATCTAAACGTCAATTCATTTATCTTATTTTTCTAAGGGTTAGTATATACAATGGTTTGATCTTACTTGAGCTCATTTCTTCTGCGCACGCTGTCCGATGATCCGATGAAAATCTGCATTCCATCCAACAAAATCGCTCGTGGGCGACAAAGGGTTAGCCTCGACTACCACGCGTCCGTGGGTGCGAGCTTTCTTCTGGCGTAGACACTTTCTCCGACCTAGCCCTCTAGTGGCTAACAGCGCAATCTTTACTGTACGGTGGCTGGACGAGATGTATTCACCACTGATGTTGCGACGAGCGGTATTACAAAGACGGGGTGCCGCCGGTACCGCATAAAGACGTAGCCATGCTACGCAACATAAGCGGGCAAAAAATCGACACCGTTCGGTTTACACCGGTGAGCGTCCACGCCAGACGGATGGTAGCGAAAGTAGTAGCAGTGGGTGGTTCTTCTTGCAGCCGGCTAATTTTTCCTTCGCCGGATTGCGGCCCCTAGGGTAGACCTTCGTTTGAAGGATTTTAAAAAATCTTCAAACGATTTCAAAGCGCAATTAACATCAAGTTGGCTTTTTTTATATTCATTTAAACAATTGAAAAAAATCTACCTTTTAAGGTTACCTGTAATTTCCCGGTACATTCGTGGGTTATCCGGTAACTTTAACACCTCGTGGTGGCTATCCGAAACAATAGCCCTTTTGTTCTTAGTGACCGCATGGGAACCTGACCTAATCTGGTCTATAATTTTTCTCCACGTCCTAAGGAGATACAATATTAATTTTTGGACTCTTTTTTATCCATCTATACTTCTACCTTATTTTTCCAAAACTTTTTTTCTTCTAATCACAATCTACTCTTTTCTCACTACTTGAACGTAACTTTTTCCTAACCGACGTCTGATCGTCTTGGTGGTTGACATTTGAGACAGCTTCCTTCAGTTCTTGTGGCCCAAATAGCCTTATTGCGACGAAACTCGAAGCCTTCCCGAACGCGATCGATGGGTTCGAACTTTGTGGTCGACATAATTGATCCACCCTTCTTGGCGAACCTCAGTCGAAAAGGAGCAGAGACCGAGAACGCGTACTAACCGTGAAGATCACTATGGGCTGAGGCATATCTTGTTTACAAGATCTGTAACCCCGTTACATTACCCCCTACCAACATTTAAAAATAAATGAAGTTGTGCTGAATTTATTTTTTTCGTAAAAATAAACCAGAGTGTCATGTATTGCATTTCTGGAAGAGACTAAATATTGGAATTCCTTTTCGATCAAACCTTTTTTCCCTTCCTACCGACTAATAGTTCCTAATCTTCGGTTCCGCTAACGTATACTATTCCTGTTTACTCCTCTTTTGCTTTTCACCACTGTAGTTTTATTAATATACGAACAACACCATCTTTAGCTTCCCTTATTCCACCAACAATTACATATTTCTGAATCATAATTATATGAACTGTTCCAGATATTTCCGGAACCAAAATCTACGATCTTCATCGTTACCCACCCTGATCGGTGAAATCGGGACTATTCCCAATAAAAATTCAAACATTACTCATAACTGAATTTTCCGGACTGTTCCGAAAAGATTTCATCAAAACATAAACATATATCTGCCACCCTTGTACTACAATAACCCACTTCCAAATGATATCAACTAGGATGGTGTTCTCGCTCTGCCTCTACTGCACTACTTTTGTGATTGACGTTTGCCCGATAGAAAAAACGGTGTAGCTGAACTGTCATCTTCGACTGACGTGAATGGCTGGAAAATGAGGCGACTGAATTTGTTCCGATAAATTAAGCGGAAAATTGATTAATTTTATATCGGTATGAGGTTGAATTGATCGAAATTAAGTTTCAATGCTGGTGAGTATACGGTGGTGTTATATGGTAGAGGATTAAACGGCCATAGTGTAACGCAAAACCTGTTAATCCTGCCCTCGTTCAGCTATTTCTAGCATCACAAATTTTTTTCCATTAAATTATACTGACTATTCCTATTTATCGTGTGGATCTATGTGCTACCATCTTATTTACATATTTACAAGTGTTAATTCGGTTTTGGATAACAAATCTTTCGAAATTGGATCGTATTTTTTTGCTACCGATGCTTGTTTGTTTACATAGGAGTTATATTGTGAACTTATCGACTTAAACCGTTCTGTGGGGTATAATTAAGTTTAAAACAACACTGACTCACACTGCCTTCCAATGTACTCTCCCATCCTTGGCCACCTTGGTGGGCTTCGGGCATGGTTTGGTAAGCTGGCTGATTGTTCATCGGGTGAGGAACTGTTCGTTATCTTCAACGTAGCTGTACCGCTTTCCCTACTGAAACTAACCGCTTTGTTTTTTTTAGGACGCGAATAGTTTCCTAGTATTTCCTCGAGATGTAGAAGAAGCTTGCTCGTAGAAAAAAAAATGTTATTAGAGACAAACCCTCCTGCACTCGGTTTTACCAAACGTAAGTTTGTGTTTTTTTGAAAATAATTTCTTAGTTACTGTGCTCTCTAACCGCGACAGACATAGCTCGATTTTGTTATTTCTTCTGTATGTCTGATGCATGAAACACGCCTAACCGATTACCCTGCAAATCCTCGAGATCATAGCATGACGATCCAATTTTACCTATCACCCTAGCAGGGGCAAACGGGTCTGCTAATTTGACCGAGAAGTTTTTTATTTTACTCGATTGGACGAAATTACGTTTCATTACTACTTCTCCTAATTCATATGTGGGTGCATTCTTATTCGACCGTAGATTATATTGTTTAGCATACCTATTATATGCTTGTTTCAAATTTTCCTTAACTGATTCATAAATTATTTTTATGTTTTCATGTACTTCACCCGGTTCGTAGTCCGTATTGTTTCCTGCTTCTCGTAACTGTTTGTATTCTGCTCCAGAACTAATGTAGTTACGCCCGTAATTCACGAAATAAGGCGTGAACGATGTCGACTCGTGAACAGCTGTTCTGATAGCCATCGCTACTTTTTGGATGTCTTTGTCCCATTCTTTATGATCTCCCTTCAGATGTGTACGTACAGCGGCCCCAATGACGCGATTTACCCGCTCAGTTGGGTTATTAGCGGGGTGGTAATTTGCATTTCTCCAATGGGTGACATGGTATCTTTTAAGGAATTTTTCAAATTCTTTTGCCTTAAATTGAACCCCGTTATCTGATATTAGAATCTCAGGTACTCCAAATAATAGGAACACCATGTTCTCTAAAAACGAAATTAAGGCGTTTGTCTTTGCGTCACGTAACGGTTGAATTACAACGAATTTCGAAAACAAATCAGTTACTACAAGTAATACTGAGTTTCCATTTCGAGATCTAGGAAAAGGACCTACGAAATCGACAGAAATTGTGTGCCACGGCAATGATGCTAATTTTTGGCGTCCCATCGGTGGGGTTCTATTCGTATTTGGGTACTTCACTCTTTTGCAGGTTTCACATCCCTGGCAATATTTGCGTACATCGTTCTCCATACCTGGCCAGTAGTAACGTTCTTGTAACTTTTTAAACGTTTTAAACCGTCCAAAGTGGGCATTATCATGCGCTTCTTGAAGGAGTTGTAGGCGCTCCGTTTTCGGGGGAAAATATTTCCATTCGTACCTAGCGTCTGTCAACGTAGACGAGACGAATTTATAAATACGGCCTCCCACCACCCTGAACCCATTATATTTAGAGTCGTACTTCAAAATATTCTCCTTTAGCGCATCGTATTCAGGATCTGAGATTTGCAGTTGATTTACAGCCCTCGAAAGTGCATCTGCCATTATATTTAAAGCCCCTTTCCTGTACACTAGTTCAAAATTATACTGCTGTAATTTTAGCGCCCACCGAATAAATTTTGCTGACCCCCCTTCTGCGCTTATTTTCCGCAGCCATATAAGACTTTGAGCATCAGTTATAACTGAGAATTGAGCACCCTCTACATAATGGCGAAATTTTTCTATAGCCAATATTACCCCCAAACATTCCTTTTCGGTTGGTGCATATTTTTTTTGTGTAGCCGACAACTTCTTTGAGAAGAAGGCTATTGGTCTTTTCACTCCTTCCACGACCTGCGTTAGAACCGCCCCCACTGCCACGTCTGATGCGTCGGATTCTATCACGAATGGTCGACCGAAGTCCGGGTTCGCTAACACGTTAGGAGAAGTTAATACTGATTTCAATTTCAGAAAGGCATCGTCTGCTTCCTTTGTCCACTGTATTTTTCCCTTTCCCTTTTTCAGCAAATCGGTAATAGGGGCCGTTAGGTCACTGAACCGTTTAATGAATTGTTTGTAAAAACTCACCATTCCAACAAACCGTCTTACGTCTTTCGGTGTTTTGGGCACTGGATAGTCTAAAATGGGTTGAATTTTAGTGCTGTCAATGGACAGCCCATTTTCTGATAACGTATATCCCAAGTAGCTGATACGTTTCTGGCAGAATTTAGATTTATCTAAACTAATCGTTAAATTCGCGTCCCTCAGGCGTTCTGCAACTACTCTCAAGAGCCTAAAGTGTTCAGCCAGTGTATTGGATGTTATAATAATGTCATCCAAATACACGTATACATTTGGTTCAAGGTCGAACCCGAGAACCCTGTTCATCAACTTTGTTTGTATTATAGGTGCTCCCTTTAACCCGAACGGCATCACCTTAAACCGGAAGAGTTGCTTGCCGGCTCTGAATGACGTAAAGTCACGGCTTGTCTCTTCCAACGGAATTTGCCAATAGGCCTTTGAAAGATCTATAACTGTAAAATATTTTGACTTCTCAATTCGGCCAAGGATTCCGAGCATGTCTGGGAAAGGGTAGGCTTCATTCTTGGTTATATCATTGACACGGCGACAGTCAAGGCAAATGCGCCATTCCCCAGAAGCTTTTTTTACTGGTAGTAACGGGTTACACCATTCTGACTTGGATTCTTCTATTATATCGAGTTCTTGCATTCTTTCGATTTCCTTGTCCACTTCCTTCTGAATGTGAGGTGAGCAACGATATTGTGGAGGTTTTTTCGGTTTCGCCCCATCTATTAATTCAATTTTATGTGCTACTATACTCGTTATCCCCAGCTTTCCTCCATTCGTGTCTTTAAATATTTTCAAAATTTCCATAAGTTCACTCATTTCTCTTTGAGAAAGCTCATGTTCTGTTACAATGTTATCAATTTTTTTATTTTCAGGTTCCTCTGCGAATGGTAGTTCCAAACTAGTATCGTCAACCGTTTCTTCCTGTTGGATTTCCGGTCCCATCGGCTCGACCGCAAATACGATGGATTTCCCCTCGTCCTGCGCAAAATAGTCTTCTACCGGGTTAATTTCTTTTCCTGCGTCGCTCCAAGCCAATTTTCGCATGTTACCATTATCTGAGATGGCTGGAGCTATTTGGAATGCGCTCCAAAAATCAACTCCGAGAATCAACGTTTTCGAAATCTGCGGCACGAGTAACGTTGGAACAACATTTGTTTGGCCGTTAAATGTGTATGGTATAAATACTATCCCTTCACAGGAATACGCCGTGAGATCAGCAGTTTTGATTTTAAGGTTGGTTGGGTGAACTCGAAATCGATGTTTTTCGATCAACTCTTTCGAGTTAATTAAACTTGCACTCGCCCCCGAATCTAATAGAGCAGTTACCACTGTCCCCAGAATGCTAACTGATATGTGAGGGCATTTTTGAGGCTTTGTATCGATCATAAACGATACTGCGAACCTCGAGTACGAAGCAGAATTTTCAACTTCTTCTGCACATTCGGGAGGGTTTTCCTGAACAACAGAAAGATCACCTCCTATGATCTCCCTGGAGCCTCGTTTTCCGGCTGCGAGCGAGGAAAGTGATGGTTATTTGGACAATTTACTGTAATATAATTCATTTGCCCACAGAAATGACAGAATATTTTCTTTGGGTAGCTGCAATTTCGCCAAAAATGGCCGAATTGGCGACAATTCCAGCACAAAATGTTACCTTGTTGTTCCCCGGTATTCTTTGGATTTGTTCCTGTTTGATTTGCTTCCCTAGGTCTCTCAACGACTTTCTGTTGTATACTCCTACCTATCGCGTTCAATTCCTCCTCCGTCTCACCGTCATCGTTAGCTTCCTGGTCAAGTTCGTCAATATGATTAACTTGAGCAGATCTGTAGCGTGGCACGTTAACGTAACTACGATACATTGACTTATCGAGGCCATGACATATAGTGGACAGTTCTTCCACTCGTTCAATTCTGTAAATCGTGAGAAACGGTTTATAACACTCTTTCATATTTTCCATCAGAATGTCCAACTTTCGCTCCTCAGGTATAGGTTTGGTCAGCTGCTGAGCCAGCTTTTCAATCGCAGCGACAAAGGCGTTGAAAGTTTCCTGTGGATGTTGTCTTCTATCTACGATCTGTCGCTCAATCACTTTATCCTTGTTTAGTTGTTCGAATCGAAGTCGAAGCTGATGTTTGAAATTAGTCCAGTTATTGAACCTATGGCAAAAGGTGTAATACCATTCTTCTGCTTCCGAACCTTCCCTGAAGAAAAAGTTCGCTTGACTAAGCAACTCTTGTTCGGTCACCCTATTATTTTTGGCCAAAATTTCCACCCGGTTAAGGAATTGGGTGACTGTTGGTCCCCTGGAATCACCGCTAAAATGCACTCTCCATTTATTTATTGGAACTTGCAATCTATTCCTGCTATCTCCAAAATATCGATTTTGTCCCTGCATCCTAGCTGGACTCCCTAATGACTCCTGAGATGCTTCTGAGTCTGGGTAGTGCAGATTTCGAGGGAACGGTCGTTCAAGGCTGAATGCTGGTGATGGTGGGGATGGTCTGGGTGGCGGAGGTGTTGACGTTCTTTGCTGCTGTTGTGTTACATTTTGGTTTAACTGGGCCATCATTTTTTCCATTTGTATCGAAAGTGTATGTTGTATGTATTGATTAATTTCATCCTTCCATTTTTCTACGCAATGCGTCTCCATTCTTTTCCCATCCCTTCTTAGTGGTAACAGCGGTTCGTATTTTAATCGTCTTTCGTCGACAAACGCATTCTCCCCTAAAAATGGGTTACTTCTGTTCTGAACCTCTTCCTGCCTTCGATAGTTTGCATCATGCTCAACCCCACCTGCTGCTTCGTCCAGAAGCCCCTGCTCTTGTCTGAGAGTTGTCGTTCCAGTTATTTTATCGTATGCAACCTGTGGGCTCTGTATCTGTTCATTATTTTCACCTAACACTGAAGTCGCGGATAAGTTTAACTCAAAGTCATTTTCCATTCTCTGCTCAATAATTTTTCTTGGCTGGTACGAATAGTTAACCTGTTGTACAGGTGCCAGTCGACTTTTCGTTCTATCTGTGGGATTTCCGTGTTTATCTAATAAGTTTTCAATTTCCCACAGTAACTCCCGTTTCAGTCGAAATTGTTCCCTAGTAATAGTATTTGTACGATTGATTCTCAGGCGATAGTGCCTAAGACGCGAAATATGTTTAGGGTCTGGAAAAATGCTAATGACGTGTTTAATGTCTTGAATTCTTCTTTTCACTGTTTCGTATTCCCGTAAAATACTAGATTTCCCTTTTAACTTTCCTGGTTTTCTAATCTCTTCCAATTGAGCTCTTCTAAGCCTTACTCGCTTATCTGTACGTGACCCCTCTACCGATAAACCACGTATTTTCAACTCATACTCGATCTCCTCGTCCAACAAATCATTTGGATTAATATAAGACTCAGTCACATCAATCTCCAACGAATTCATGAGATTTGCTAAAATTTCTTCTTCTTTTAGATGGTGTTGTTAACTACAGAGCGATCAGTTCGTCGCAATTACTTTCGATTACATTAATTTGGATGTCACCAAAGTAGCCTACGGTAACGATTTTCTACTATTATTTACACTATGTCTAAAATAAATTCCCAAATACGATTTTATTTTCATGTATCCGAAAACCTTATTTTCCAAAACGAAATCCAATATCTCAATTAGATAAACTAAATCAATTATCAACTAATTCAACTGTTAAATTAATATCATACACTATTCGACTAGACCGTTCGTTGGGCGCCAAATGTAACGGGAGGGGGTGGCGGACGGAAAAAGGGGTATTAGCGACCTTCACTTAAGCGCCAGGCAAGTGCGAACACCTGCCGTGAAGGGGCGTGTTATTTACTACCTGAAACTCCCGTGCCCGGCTGGGACTCCTCAGAGCGGGTTACCATCAACACGTCGGCCACGACCGAACATTGAACCACAACCGAAACCGTTCGAATTAGCCTACCAACAGAACCGAAATGTTCTAAAAACAATCCTAACAGGATATGAGAGTGTCCTTTGAAGGTTTTCTCCCATAGAGCCCTATGCTACACGACCCGGAACCCGAAACGTTAGGTGAACTCTCTAAAATAACCCACCAAGGATAATTTTGATTCAAACTTTTGACTTACTGTTGTATAAATTTGTATTCTTGTTCAAAAAAAACCTTCATCTAAACGTCAATTCATTTATCTTATTTTTCTAAGGGTTAGTATATACAACGGTTTGATCTTACTTGAGCTCATTTCTTCTGCGCACGCTGTCCGATGATCCGATGAAAATCTGCATTCCATCCAACAAAATCGCTCGTGGGCGACAAAGGGTTAGCCTCGACTACCACGCGTCCGTGGGTGCGAGCTTTCTTCTGGCGTAGACACTTTCTCCGACCTAGCCCTCTAGTGGCTAACAGCGCAATCTTTACTGTACGGTGGCTGGACGAGATGTATTCACCACTGATGTTGCGACGAGCGGTATTACAAAGACGGGGTGCCGCCGGTACCGCATAAAGACGTAGCCATGCTACGCAACATAAGCGGGCAAAAAATCGACACCGTTCGGTTTACACCGGTGAGCGTCCACGCTAGACGGATGGTAGCGAAAGTAGTAGCAGTGGGTGGTTCTTCTTGCAGCCGGCTAATTTTTCCTTCGCCGGATTGCGGCCCCTAGGGTAGACCTTCGTTTGAAGGATTTTAAAAAATCTTCAAACGATTTCAAAGCGCAATTAACATCAAGTTGGCTTTTTTATATTCATTTAAACAATTGAAAAAAATCTACCTTTTAAGGTTACCTGTAATTTCCCGGTACATTCGTGGGTTATCCGGTAACTTTAACACCTCGTGGTGGCTATCCGAAACAATAGCCCTTTTGTTCTTAGTGACCGCATGGGAACCTGACCTAATCTGGTCTATAATTTTTCTCCACGTCCTAAGGAGATACAATATTAATTTTTGGACTCTTTTTTATCCATCTATACTTCTACCTTATTTTTCCAAAACTTTTTTTCTTCTAATCACAATCTACTCTTTTCTCACTACTTGAACGTAACTTTTTCCTAACCGACGTCTGATCGTCTTGGTGGTTGACATTTGAGACAGCTTCCTTCAGTTCTTGTGGCCCAAATAGCCTTATTGCGACGAAACCCGAAGCCTTCCCGAACGCGATCGATGGGTTCGAACTTTGTGGTCGACATAATTGATCCACCCTTCTTGGCGAACCTCAGTCGAAAAGGAGCAGAGACCGAGAACGCGTACTAACCGTGAAGATCACTATGGGCTGAGGCATATCTTGTTTACAAGATCTGTAACCCCGTTACAACTTTAACTTAGAATTAAATTACTAATTACTCTACAAGAATTCAATATATTTCTATATATAAAAATGAAATTGTTTCCGTTTCATCGCATAACGACATGAAGAATTTCTTCGATTTTGTTATTTTGTTGGTTATTTTTATTATGGTTTTTCTCATATATATATATATATATATATATATATATATATATATATATATATATATATATATATATATATATATATATATATATATATATATATATATATATATATATATATATATATATATATATATATATATATATATATATATATATATATATATATATATATATATATATATATATATATATGCCGCACATTTCGTAAAATCGATCCTGCATCGAAGTAAACCATTCAATGTTTGGTAAAATCATTTTAATCAATTGCGACAAGTTTCAAAAATACTGTGAAATTGTTTTTTTCATGAAAAAAAATTCATCAAATTTCCGTGAACATTTAAAAAAAGGTCATTGCGGGAGAGATGCCGCATGTGCGAGTGAGATGCCGCACCATGGTCACAAACTGAAAAATGGTGAACAACAGTATTTTTAGCTATCATTGATGTTTTTGTGATTAGGGGTCCTCAGCTGAGTTTCATGAAGTTTGATTACACCTATAAATCGGCCATCATCTTCATTTCTCTTAAGGGGGTATTACCATTTCAAGAAATATTTTTTCCTTTCTCAATAGAAAGGTATTGCAATTGCTCTGAAAACCAACTTTTTAACGGAGGGCCGAGTGACATATACCATTCGATTCAGTTCGTCGAGTTCGGCAAATGTCTGTGCGTGTGTATTTATGTATGTATGTGTGTATGTATGTATGTGTGTATGTGCGTCTGTGTATTATGTGACCAAAAATATCACTCATTTTTCTCAGAGATGGCTGAACCGATTTTGACAAACTTAATCTCAAATGAAAGATACAACGTTCCCATAGGCTGCTATTGAATTTCTGATGGATCCGACTTCCGGTTCCGGAATTACAGGGTGGTGAGCACGATCACTAAGAAAATGTCGATTTTAATAAATTCTGCAATGAATGTATAAAGGGTGAAAATTTTTCTAAAATATGACCACAACTTCTTCGATTTGTAGTATTAGGTCACTAACATCCATTCAAAGTCTCTTTGGCCACATTGGCCACCATCATCGGTTCTGAAAGCTCCGGCGGAAGTATCCAAATTCAGAATAACAGTCACATCGGTTTCTCGGAGATGGCTAATCCGATTCAACCAAACTTTGTCTCAAATGAAAGGTATTACGCCCCCGTGAACGGCTATTAAATTTCATCCCGATCCGACTTCCGGTTCTGGAGTTACGGGTTGTGGCGTGCGATCACATAGCAAATTGCGATTCAAACCGATACTCCGATGAAAGCAAACAAGGTAAACATTCATTCGATATCGAGCACTCAGTCGAGATAGAAGTCTTTTGTCATCGGTCCGTACACTCTATAGCGACAAATAGTGTTAATCCGCGTTCAAGGTTATTTGCACACTCTACGCCTAGTTGAGGTTTCAGTATTTTTCCCTTCTTTTGTGTTTCTGTTTCTGAGTACCGTTAGCCGGTCAGTGACAAGTGAAGCAGTGTTCTTCTAGGAAGCCGTCTGGATACCGTTACCTACACAAGCTAAGTATTAGTTTTCGTTTCCCCTTCTTGGTTGTCTTAATAACGTGCACTGGGCAATAGGCCCGTGCAAAAATAACTTCCCCTGACGGCGGTTCATCTCAAGGTGAGATGGACGTCGAAATAAAATCGGCTCCCCGGCTCAAGGTATATCCGAGCTCGGCCACCGGGCCATTTGTGATCTTCTTTCGGACCAAAGAAAAAAAGTGTTTGAATCTGTTGCAGATTTCTCGAGTTCTGACGGATCGGTATTCGGCCGTGACAGAAATATCGAAAATTCGCCCTAATAAGCTTCGAGTGGTGGTTAACAGTACAACTCAGGCAAACGATATTGCTGGCTACGAGCCCTTTACGAATGAGTACAGGGTGTATATTCCAGCTAGCAGGGTTGAAGTCAGTGGGGTCGTTTCCGATTCGAGTCTGAATTGCGAGGACCTGCTAAAATATGGGACTGGCTGTTTCAAAGACCCCATGCTTAAGCCAGTGAAGATACTGGAATGCAAACGTTTGCATTCAGCATCAGTCGCAGCTGACGGCAAGAAAATATATGTCAACTCAGACTCTTATCGGGTGACCTTCGCCGGCTCTGCCCTGCTCAATTACCTCCTCTTTGACAAGGTTCGTCTACCTGTTCGCCTCTTTGTGCCGCGGGTCATGAACTGTACTAATTGCAAACAATTGGGACACACAGCCTCCCATTGTAGCAATAAAGCCCGCTGTGGGAAATGCGGTGGGAATCATGCGGATGATTCCTGTGGTAGAGATGTCGAAAAGTGTCTCTACTGTGGGGGAAACCCACATGATCTCCCTTCATGTCCCGCGTACAAACAGCGCGAGGGAAATCTTAAGCGTTACCCTTCAGGGACGCTCTAAGCGATCTTTTGCAGAAATGCTTAAGATAGCTACGCCACCTGTCTCTACGAACATCTTTACCAACTTGTCTACTGACGAAGGCGACTGTGATGAACCTCAGGAGGGAACATCTTCTGCTGTGCCTAGAAGTAGTAGAAAAAGGAAGAACATTTCCTCTTCCAAGCTTCGTCGTAAAGGCCAGAAGGTGTCTCTTCATAATCCCCCTAAAATAACTACTCAAGGAAGTACTGGTGCAAAACCGAACAAGTCGCTCCCGGTCTCAGTAACCTGAGCTCAGAAAAAGAGTTCCCAGCACTTCCAGGAACATCAAAAATCCCAAGTGTTCCCATATCTCAGCCAGAGAAAGAAAACAGTGCTGGCTTAGTAAATTTCTCTGACATTGTGGACCGTATTCTTACAGCGTTAAACATTTCTGACCCCCTTAAAAGTATCTTGATAAGCTTTCTCCCCGCAGTAAAAACATTTTTGATGCAGTTCACTGCGAAATGGCCCCTTTCTCCTGGCGATTGTATCCTTCGATGGCTAATTCATCGAACGAGGTCAAGGATTTAATCACTGTTCTACATTGGAATTGCAGAAGCATTATCCCGAAAATCGATTCGTTTAAAATCTTACTAAATAATTTGAAATGCGATGAATTTTCCCTATGCGAGACATGGCTCACTTCAGAAATAACCCTACACTTCCACGATTTTAATATTATTCGCTTGGATCGAGAAGACTCTTACGGAGGAGTACTTTTGGGGATCAAAAAGTGCTATTCTTTCAATCGGATCGACCTCCCCTCGACACCAGGCATTGAAGTTGTCGCTTGCCAAACCAGAATTAAAGGCAAAAACCTTTGCATTGCTTCCACCTACATCCCCCCTAGAGCCTCAGTTAGCCACCGACGGCTTTGCGATATTTCGGAACTCCTCCCCGCATCGAGGCTAGTTTTGGGTGACTTCAACTCCCACGGCACGGCATGGGGTTGCCTTCATGACGATAATCGATCTACCCTACTCCATGAGCTTTGCGACAACTTCAATACGACTATTTTGAATACGGGTGAAATGACACGGATTCCTCCCCCTTCAGCGCGACCGAGCGCCTTAGATCTGTCCCTCTGCTCGACATCGCTGCGGTTAAATTGCATGTGGAAGGTAGTCTCTGATCCCCACGGCAGCGACCATCTGCCAATCGTGCTAACGGTTCAGGGCCACCGAATACAATCAATGTTTCGTATAACCTCACACGAAATATTGATTGAAAGAGCTACGCGTCCGCGATATCCGACAATATCGAGTGCACTCAAGAGCTTCCTCCGGAGGAAGAGTACGGGTTCCTGGCTGGCTTGATTCTCGATACCGCGATTCATGCTCAGACTAAACGCGTACCAGACGCGAACTCACGCGGGCGTCCTCCCAATCCATGGTGGGACAAAGAGTGCTCAGACGTGTACGCGGAGAAGGCCGCTGCGTAAGTCCTTCCGGGATGACGGGCTGCCAGCTAGCTACCGACAGTACGCGATGGCGGAAACGCGCATGAAGAGTTTGATAAAAGCCAAAACACGTAGCTACTGGCGCCGGTTCGTCGACGGACTAACGAGAGAAACATCGATGAGCACTCTTTGGAGTACGGCCCGGCGCTTACCAAACCGAAGCAGTACTAATGAGAGCGTGAAATATTCAAACCGTTGGATATTCGATTTTGCCAAGAAGGTTTGTCCGGATTCCGCCCCGGCACAGAAGATCTACCGCGCCGCGTCCCCTCACAATAACGCGAACGAAACACCGTTTTCGATGGTGGAGCTCTCACTTGCTCTCTTATCATGTGACAATAAAGCCCCAGGGCCAGGCAGAATCAAATTTAACTTGTGAAAGAATCTGCCAGACTCTGCCAAGAGACGCTTGTTGAATTTATTTAATAAGTTTCTTGAGGATAATATTGTCCCTCATGACTGGAGGCAAGTGAAGGTCATCGCCATTCAAAAACCAGGAAAACCAGCCTCCGACCACAACTTGTATCGACCGATTGCGATGCTGTCATGTATCCGAAAGTTGTTCGAGAAAATGACCTTGTTTCGCCTCGATAATTGGGTTGAAGCAAATGGCTTACTGTCAGATATACAATTTGGTTTTCGCAAAGGCAAAGGGATGAACGATTGTCTTGCGTTACTCTCAACAGAAATTCAAATGGCTTATGCTAGCAAAGAGCAGATGGCATCAGTTTTCCTAGATATAAAGGGGGCTTTTGATTCAGTTTCAATCAAAATTCTTGCTGAGAAACTGCACCAGCATGGTCTTTCACCGACTCTAAACAACTTTTTGCTAAACTTGCTGTCTGAAAAACATATGCATTTTTCGCATGGTGATTTATCGACATCACGAATTAGCTACATGGGTCTTCCCCAGGGCTCATGTCTAAGCCCCCTTCTCTATAACTCGAATGTCTTGTCAATTCCTGCACGCTAAGGCAGCTTGCAGATGACGGTGTGGTCTCTATTACAGGTCCCAAAGCCGTCGATCTGCAAGGACCATTGCAAGATACCTTGGACAATTTGTCTGCTTGGGCCCTCCAGCTAGGTGTCGAGTTCTCCACGGAGAAAACTGAGCTAGTCTTATTTTCAAGGAAGCGTGAACCAGCGCAACTACAGCTTCCATTAATGGGTCAAACTATTGCTCAGGTTTCAACTTTCAAATATCTCGTGGTCTGGTTCGACTCTAAAGGAACCTGGGAAGTCACATTAGGTATCTGAAACAGAAGTGCCAGCAAAGGATCAACTTTCTCCGTACAATAACCGGAACATGGTGGGGTGCCCACCCAGGAGACCTGATCAGGCTGTACCAAACAACAATATTGTCGGTGATGGAGTACGGGAGTTTCTGCGAACATACATTTCATCAAACTAGAGCGAATCCAATATTGTTGTTTGCGTATTGCTTTGGGTTGCATGCACTCGACACATACGATGACTTTAGAAGTGCTGGCGGGCATCCTTCCGCTGAAAAATCGATTTTGGGACCTCTCATATCGATTGCTCATCCGATGTGATATCTTGAACCCGTTAGTAATTGCAAATTTCGAACGGCTTGTCGAGCTCAATTCTCAAACCCGATTTATGTCCTTGTACTTCGATTACATGGCACAAAATATCAATCCTTCTTCATACTATCCCAACCGTGTCAATCTCTTTCATGCTTCTGATTCAACTGTATTCCTCGACACATCCATGAAAGACGAGATTCGTGGAATCCCGGATCACATACGTCCGCAAGTGATCCCAAGCATCTTTCATAGTAAATTTCGAGAAGTCGACTGCAACAAGATGTTTTACACCGACGGGTCAAGCCTCGACGGCTCCAATGGCTTCGGTATATTCAATCAAAACCTCACCGCCTCATTCAAACTCAATGATCCTGCTTCAGTTTACGTAGCAGAACTTGCTGCTATTCAGTATACCCTTGGAATCATTGATACTTTGCCCACCGATCATTACTTTATTGTCTCGGATAGCCTCAGCTCAATCGAGGCTCTTCGTTCAATGAAACCTGGAAAGCTCATTCCAAAAATCTGGGAGCGCCTGCGTGCTTTGTCTGTAAGATCGTACAAGATTACCTTAGTTTGGGTTTCCTCGCATTGCTCCATTCCAGGTAATGAAGAAGCGGACTCTTTAGCTAAGGCGGGCGCTTTACAAGGTGACATATATGAAAGACCAATTAGCTTCAGCGAATTTTTCAGTATTACTCATCAGAGAACCCTCGAAAGTTGGCAAACTTCATAGAGCAATGGTGAACTGGGAAGGTGGCTACATTCGATAATCCTTAAGGTATCGACGAAACCTTGGTTCAGGGGGATGGATGTGGGTCGGGATTTCATTCGCGTGATGTCTCGGCTCATGTCCAATCACTACACGCTGGACGCACATCTCCGGCGTATTGGGCTCGTGGATAGTGGTATCTGCACTTATGGCAACGGTTATCACGAAATCGAACATGTTGTCTGGGCATGCGCCGAGTACTGTTCTGCCAGATCTCAACTATTCGATTCCCTTTGGGCCCGAGGAAGATCACCTAATGTCCCGGTTCGAGATGTACTAGCAAGCCGCGATATTCTCTACATGTCCCTTATATACACGTTCCTCAAAACCATCAATATCCAAATTTAATTTCCTATCTTCTCTCTTATCATTCCCAGAAGTGCCCTCTTCCGCCTACCGTACCCCAACGATGGTTTGATACGACTCTAAGACGAGACAAAACATCTGTCGAATGAACCAACAACACGAGATCTACAGTACAACATCACACGCGCAGCGCGGTGTGTTTCCGATCCGTATCTGAGCCGTACTACGAAATCGCCTGGAGGAACCCCTGCCGGCTCAAGAAAAACCGCCCGGCGTCCCAATACTTGATACATCCGTTCGAATCTGTAATCCTGGCCGTTGATTCCTGATGCCGGAAACTGAAAGTTTATATCCCCCCCCGCTCAGCCTTGTACACCCTCTCTCCCATGTCTCTGATACACAGATGTATGACTTCACCCCTTCTCCCCTTGAATATCTTCCCAAAACTTATGTGCCCCCCTATCTTCTAGTTTTAGTTGATCAATATTTAATCTCGTTAAGAAATGCACAACAGTACCACTACTTTAAAATAGCCCTAATTAATTCCCCCTAATCTTGAATCACTCTCTCTAGTTATTTCTAGTTATTAAGCTTGTAAAATGTTCCGCTTAGTTAATAATTAACAATCTCCCTTCTAAAAATCATAAAGTGAATTACTATAAAAAGAACACACAAAATAACCCGTCCCCCAAATCTTACGAATATTATATTATACCCTCTTTTATATGTATAAGTTAGCTGTGAAGTTTTTTTTTAGTTTCATTATATAAAACAAAATAATATTGAAATGTGTAACCCCCTAGTTTTAAGAAATTCAAAATGTAAAACAATGAAAAAATGGCACCTTTAAGCTAACGCATACGTGCCTTATCAAATAAACAAATTGAAAAAAGGTAAACATTCCGCTAAAACTCAAACAACTTAAATTTGCAGTTCTAGGTCACCGACGGCCAACCAAACTTTCGTTGACTACATTGATCACCATAGACGATTCCGAAAGTGCTCGGGAAAAACCGCCATCTCTCAAAATTAACGAATTCACATCAGTTTCCCGGAAATGGGTGGGCCGATTTTCACAAACTTAGTCCCAAATAATAGCTATAATATCCCCACAGATGTTTATAAAATTTCGTGCAGATCGCTTATATGGGTCCAGAAATAGATAAAAACCGTCCGGTAACATATGAATTTTCCATATAAGCCGGAACTTTAATTTTTTTTTCAAAGGGGGGACCCCATGAAATTTCAAAAATCGATTTCGTATTTTTGATGCCAAACATCTTTAAAATGCATGAAACGTCGAGATTTTATGTTGCCTCGAAAATTTTTTTATAAATGTATATATATATATATATATATATATATATATATATATATATATATATATATATATATATATATATATATATATATATATATATATATATATATATATATATATATATATATATATATATATATATATATATATATATATATATATATATATATATATATATATATATATATATATATATATATATATATATATATATATATATATATATATATATATATATATATATATATATATATATATATATATATATATATATATATATATATATATATATATATATATATATATATATATATATATATATATAAGTAATGCTCTGATGTGTCAGAGTTTTATAAAAAAAACATTTATTCACTTATAATCGTTTAGGTTACAACTCACGCCTAAGACTAACTCGATTTTCCTGTTCAATGCCTCTTATAAATTATGTTTAACTTAGTCAGCAATACGAAGTCTGCTCCAGTATCGTCCGATGTCCACGTTGTCCATGTTGGCCGCTTCCACGTTGGCATCGCGCGTGGCATTCAGCTGGCTCAGCATATCTGCGTTGCATCGATCGTTTGGATCGATTATGATGGGTCAGCGGATATGGTTGCGATGTCTGCTCTAGCTTCGGAAGGTTTCCTCGTAACGTCTCCCTCCTCAAGCATCAAGCGTCCTCGGTTGATTTTTCAGGAGTTCGAATCTCGGTATCGGAATGACTCGTGGTTTGTTTCTCTCTGTTTTCTCTTCGGTTGTCTCTGCAGTTGGTTCGGTTGCTATGTCTTCTAGTTGGGTTGTTGAAAACGATTCTGGCGACCTGTCAACTGTATGTTTTCCCGAATGTGGTTTTCTTCTATAGAGATAAGTGGAGAAACAAAGAATTGTTAGCACCAGGAGGATAGAGCCTCCTAATGTTACCCTGTTTTGTGTTTGGTGCAGTGATAGGTAGATTTCGCTGACTTCTTCCAAGTTGTGGATTCTGGTCATAACGTTTTCCTCTTCGCTGGTTATATTGCTTGCAATCTGAAGGTTTTTGCTGTATATTGGTATGAGGTAATTGTCTTTATGGATTAGTTCCGGCTTCCCGTAGAATGTTAAATTGCTTATTTTGATTGTGTAATTTTCTATTTCGATTAGCGTTGTTCCTGCAATTACTTTAGGTCCTCCGCATGAGTCAGACACTTCAATGTCGATGTTTGTGTCTATTCGAATGATACCTTTTAAGATTTCTTTGATTTGTGTGGTCTCTCTGACTCGAGAGACTGTACATTTTGGGGCTTGGTGTACAAGAAGGTTGAAGATGCATTCGTCCTCTAATGGAGAATTGTTACTGCAAATATCGCATTTTGTTGTTTGCGAGTATATGTGGTTTCTGTGTTTGGCTACCAGCTGAATGTGCGTATTGATGCGTGTTCCATTGAGATTGAGCGTATGAAGTTCCAGTAGATCGTAGTGTTTGTCGTCCAGTACGGGGATTTTGTAAGGATGGCTACTTGGTTGTTACTAATTCCTATGCTAGCTGTACAGTAACGGAAGATTTCGTCTACGTAATTTATCGTGATTCCTTGACTCCTAAGTATGCTATAAATGAAATTCTTTTCTTCTAAAGACAATATGTTTTTGTTGATAAGATTGAGTTCAGAGAGTTCTATTCGATCTTCTATGTCGCCAATCAACTGGATTATCCCCTCTGTTTTCCAAAAAAGATTTGTGAATTCTAAATATGCTTTAATTACTTGTGATGAATTAAATTCTCTGGACATCTTTATATTAATTTTTTTCAGAATTGTTGTAATATTGTTTATTCTGTTTTGAAAAATCTCATTAATTTTAATTTGCATCATTTGATTTTTAGGAGTTTGTTTTCTTGTTCTCCTAATATCCCTAGGCTTTGGTTTATAATATTCAAATCGTTTCAAGAGATAAATTTTATTGCTGTTCCTAGAGCGTCTACTAGTCCTCTCCTCCTTCTTCGTGGTAGAAGGCTATGAAGTTTATCTTTAGCTAACTGGATTTTGGCTTCAAGTGTGTTTACTAAAGGATCAATAATTTTGACGGATTTTCCTATTTTTTCAATATAATCAAGATTATTTTCGAGTGTTTTCAGGTCTATTTCGTGTACTATCCTATTATATCCTATTTTAATTCTGACTGAATCGATTTTTACTGCCAGTAGCCCATTACTGTTTGTTATTTCTTTATAGGTGGTAGCGTTTATCAGGTTGAGTGTAATTATTCTTTAAGATAAAAATAGATTTAATTTGTTTATTGTCTTAGTCGATTTTTATGGATCTTAACCTCGTTATTATCTTCGAAAATTAGTTCATTGTCTTGTTGTACTTTTGATATTTTATACAGGTTTTTGTCTTTTGTTAGTCGTTGGGTTATTTTAACATATTTTTCATCGCCTGGATTTAATGTTTTCGATATTTGCTTGTTCGCGTATTTTTCCTCGTATCTGGCTTTTCGTTTATCTAGTTCGATTTTGGCTTTGGACTGGAGTTTATGGAAATTTTCAGTTATTTCTCTGGTGTTTGTTGTATTTAGAGTGTTAAAGATTAATTCTCGCGGTTTAGCCTTGGTTGATTCGTGAAAACTATTGTTATAGATATCGATCGCGACGTTTACGTGTTCTTTAAGTGTGAGATGGGTGAATTTGGTTTTTGTCGTTCTAAAAATCTCAATGAGCGTAGAATGAAATCGTTCTACTATCCCGTTAGCGTTTGAGTTGCTAGCGAAGTGTATCTCGATTCCGAGATCGTTCAAAAATCCAATGAAATCGATTGACCGGAAGGAAGGTTCTTGGTCGCTGACTATAGTGTTCGGTCTTCCAAATTGGCGTATATGCTCAGTTATGGCGTTTTTCATGTCGATTATTGTTCTTGCTTGCAAATGAATTGCGTTTGCAAATTTAGAGAAGGAATCTACTATAGTTAACCACTTTTGACCTTGTAAGAAAAAGACGTCGATGTGGACTCTATCAAACGGGGTTTTGCCGAAAGCACTTTTTCTAATTAATTTTGGCGGTGATCTGTCATATTTTGCTTTTTTGAAAATATCACAGGTGCTTACGAAAATTTTAAGTTTTCTGTAGAGCTGTGGAAAAAAGTAATTTCGTAATATTTGGTTTTTATTTTCCTTTGTGCCTCTATGGTCATAGTTATGGGTTTCTCGGATAATTTCGTCCTGCTGGTCTTCCATCCTTATGTCTTCTAGGAGTAATTCTGAAATGAGAATCTTGTGTGTTTTATTAATTGAAAAGTATTTTCTGTATGTTTCTTTTTTTATTCATTTCGTTTATTTGATAGGCACAAATGCGTTAGCATGGCGGTGCCAAATTCTTTTGTTTTTACATTTTGGATATTTTAAAACTAGGAGGTTACAATGGTGAAATATTTTTTTTAAGAGAAAAATTTTACAGCTATCTTAAGACTAGAAATAAGATTCTATATACAAGAGAGGGAGCTAAAGATTTTTTTCATGAAAAATTTTAAAACAAGGAATTCAATAGTAATAGTTTTTTAGGAAATATTTACAGTTATCTTAAAACTAACAATATAGTTTGGTACACAAAAGGGGGAACAAATATTTATGAGAAAATTCACCGGTGTTTTAAAACTAGAGATACAATTCTATTTACAAGATGGGGGACAATAGTTTTAACAAAGAGGTAAAATTACAACTATCTTAAAACTAGGAATACAGAATACAAATTTGAACTTTTTTAGCGGAGACTTATGCTTGGTCAAGATATTCAGAGGGGGGCTGTAGAAGCAGTTGTATCAAGGACAGGGGAGAGAAAGCGTAGATGGTGACCGGGAGAGAAGAGCAAAACTTGCAACTTTCGGGCAAACGGGAGATCAGCGAAGCAAATTAGCGCCTCAGTCTAGTAGGTCGGATTGGCGGATGGTATTCTTCGGACCCGCGGGGAATCCTTCAAAAGTCATCGGACCTCGAGTCGCTCTCGCTTCAGTTTCCGTAGTGGTAAATGCGACGGCGGTTACATAGTTGCAGTCTGGAGCTGATCGGTCCCACAAGGCAGGAGAAAACTTCTAAAACGAGAAATAAAAAGAGAGGGGCTAAACTGGGATATTTATCGTTTTTATGAAAGTATAAATAAGGGACATATAGGGGAAATCACGATTTGCCAGCATATCTCGGACTGAGACATTGGGTGGTCTACCTCGGGCATGAAGGGAATCCTTTAACTGAGACCTGGCGTCCAAATATCCGGCGCATGCCCAGACAACGTGCTCGATGTCGTGATAGCCCTCGTCACAAGCGCACAGACTACTCTCCGCAAGCCCAATACGCCGCAAATGCGCATCCAAGGTGTAGTGGTTGGACATAAGTCGGGACATTACACGAATAAAATCCCGACCCACATCCATCCCCCTGAACCAAGGCTTCGTTGATACCTTTGGGATAATAGAATGTAGCCATCGTCCAAGTTTACCATTGCTCCACGAGGTTTGCCAACTGCTGAGTGTCCTCTGACGACAAATACTAAAAAATTCGTTGAAGCAGATTGGTCTTTCATATATGTCACCATTTAATGCGCCCACCTTTGCTAATGAGTCGGCCTTTTCATTGCCCGGGATAGAGCAATGAGAGGGGACCCAAACAAAGGTAATTTGATAAGATTTTTTTCAGATAACGTACACAAGGACTCCCGTATCTTCCCCAGGAAATATGGGAATTGTTTTTTGGGCTTCATCGCACGAAGAGCCTCGATGGAGCTGAGGCTGTCCGAAATGATGAAGTAGTGATCTGTGGGCAGAGTGTCGATGATCCCAAGGGTGTACTGAATTGCAGCTAACTCTGCGACGTAAACTGAAGCGGGATCATTGAGCTTGAATGAAGCGGTGATAGTATTGTTGAAGATACCGAAGCCAGTGGACCCATCGAGGTTTGATCCGTCAGTGTAGAACATTTTGTCACAGTCGACTTCTCGGAATTTATTATAAAATATACCTGCGGGCGTATATGGTCCGGGATTCCACGAATCTCTTCCTTCATGGATGTGTCGAAGAATACAGTAGAATCAGAAGTATCTAGGAAACGAACACGGTTGGGAGTATATGAAGAAGGTTTTATGCTCTGTGCCATGTAGTCGAAGTACAAGGCCATAAATCGGGTTTGAGAATTAAGCTCGACGAGCCTCTCGAAGTTTTCAATCACCAACGGGTTCAGAATGTCGCATCGGATGAGCAATCGATATGAGAGTTCCCAAAATCGATTTTTTAGCGGAAGAACGCCCGCCAGCACTTCGAGACTCATCGTATGGGTCGAGTGCATGCAACCCAAGGCAATGCGCAAGCAACGATACTGGATTCTCTCCAGTTTGATGAAGTGTATGTTCGCAGCGGAGCGGAAACAGAAACACCCGTACTCCATCACCGACAATATCGTTGTTTGGTATAACCTGATCAGGTCTCCTGGGTGGGCACCCCACCATGTTCCAGTTATTGTACGGAGAAAATTGATCCTTTGTTGGCATTTCTGTTTCAGATACCTAATGTGACATCCCCAGGTACCTTTAGAGTCGAACCATACCCCGAGATATTTAAATGTGAAGACCTGATTGATCGTTACACCCATTAATAAAAGCTGGAGTTGCGCCGGCTCACGCTTCCTAGAAAAAACAACCAACTCAGTTTTCTCCGTGGAGAACTCAATACCCAGCTGAAGAGCCCAAGCAGACAAATTGTCCAAAGTATTTTGTAATGGTCCTTGCAAGTCGGCAGCTTTGGGCCCTGTGACAGAGACCACGCCGTCGTCTGCAAGTTGCCTTAGCGTGCATGAATTGGCAAGACAATCGTCAATGTCATTCACGTAGAAATTGTAGAGCAGGGGACTTAGACATGAGCCCTGGGGAAGACCCATGTAGCTAAATCGCGATGTTGTTAAATCGCCATGCGAAAAGTGCATGTGCTTTTCAGACAACAGGTTTAGCAAAAAATTATTTAAAATTGGCGAAAGACCATACTGGTGCAGCTTCTCTGACAGAACGTTGATAGAAACTGAGTCAAAAGCCCCCTTAATATCCAAGAAGACTGATGCCATCTGCTCTTTGTTAGCATAGGCCATTTGGATTTCTGTAGAAACCAACGCAAGGCAATCGTTCGTCCCTTTGCCTTTGTGGAAGCCAAATTGTGTATCTGACAGTAAGCCATTTGCTTCAACCCAATTGTCGAGGCGATAGAAGATCATTTTTCGAACAATTTCCGAATACAGGACAGCATTGCAATCGGCCGATACGAGTTGTGGTCGGAAGCTGGTTTTCCTGGTTTTTGGATGGCGATGACCTTCACTTGCCTCCAGTCATGAGGGACAATGTAACCCTCAAGAAACTTGTTAAATAAATTTAACAAGCGCCTTTTTGCAGTGTCAAGCAGATTCTTCAGCAAGTTGAATTTGATTCTGTCTAACCCGTCTAACCGTTATTGTTGCATGATAAGAGAGCAAGTGAGAACTCCACCATCGAAAACGGTGTTTCGTTCGCAGTATCGTGAGGAGACGCGGCGCGGCACGTTTTCTGTACCGGAACAGAGTCCGGACAGATCTTCTTGGCGAAAGCGAATATCCAACGGTTTGAATATTCCACATTCTCGTTGGTACTATTACGGTTACGCATACGTCGAGCCGTACCCCAAAGAGTGCTCATCGCTGTTTCTCTCGTTAACCCGTCGACGAACCGGCGCCAATAACTGCGTTTTTTGGCTTTCATTAGACTCTTCATTCGCCTTTCTAACGACGCGTACTGTAGATAGCTAGCGGGTAACCCGTCTTCCCGGAAGGCCTTATATGCAGTTCAGATACCTTTTCCGCGTACAGCTCTGAGCACTCTTTATCCCACCACAGGGTGGGAGACCGTCTATGGGTATTCGCGCTGGGTACTGGTTTAGTCTGAGCTTGCTTCGCACTGTCGAGAATCAAGCCAGCCAAAAACCTGTACTCTTCCTCTGGAGGAAGTTCTTGAGTGGATTCGATTTGAACGGATATCGCGGTCGCGTAACTCTTCCAATCAATGTTCCGTGTGAGGTCATACGAGACATTGATTGTTTCCGATGGTCTTGAACCGTTAGCAATTGAAATCACGATAGGCAAATGATCGCTATCGTGGGGATCAGGGATCACTTTCCACATGCAATCTAACTGTAGCGATGTCGAGCATAGCGATAAATCCAACGCGCTTGCGCGTGCTGGTGGTGTAGGAATCCGCGTCATTTCTCCCGTGTTTAAGATGGTCATGTTGAAATTGTCGCAAAGATCTTGGATTAATGTTGATCTATTATCATCATGAAGACAGCCCCATACCGTACCGTGCGAGTTAAAGTCTCCCAGAACTAGCCGCGGTGCCGGTAAGGATTCCGTGATATTACAAAGCGTTCGGTGCCCTACCGAGGCTCTAGGAGGAATGTAGATGGAAGCAATGCAAAGGTCTTTACTTTTGATTAGAACTTGACAAGCGACAATTTCAATGCCTGGTGTCGAAGGGAGGTTAATTCGGTTGAAAGAATAGCACTTTTTGATCCCCAAAAGTACTCCTCCATAAGGGTTTTCTCGATCCAGACGGATTATATTAAAGTCGTGGAAGTTGAGATTTATATCGGAAGTTAACCAAGTTTCGCATAATGCGAAAACATCACATTTTAAACTGTTTAGTAAGAATTTGAAGGAATCGATTTTCGGGAGGATACTTCTGCAATTCCACTGTAGGGCAGTGATCGAATCAGTGACCTCGTTTGATGACTTAGCCATCGAAGGATACGATCGCTGCAAGGAGGGGCCATTTAGCAGTCAACTGTTTCAAAAATGTTTGCACCATAGGGAGAAAATGTATCAGAATGCTTTTAAGAGGATCAGTAACATTGAAAGCTGTGAAAATTAAGCCCACTATGTCAGAAAATTTCATTAGTCCGCTACTGGACTGAGCATTTGTTTGAAAAAAGGGAGCACTTGGGGTTTTTGGTGTCCCTGGAACTCCTTGTTAGAATTAAAATTTCCAAGTCCTGGAGCTAATTGCTTCGGTTTTAGTGCATCACTTCCGTTGGATTTATTGATTGTAGTTGGCGCACTCTGAGTGGACGACACCTTGGCACCCTTACGAGGCAATCTAGGGGAAGCTTGATTTTTCCTCCTCCTGGACTCCCCTGGGTTAACCAAAGATGTTACCTCTTGTGGGTCGTCAGATTCTTGCTCAACGCCAGCCAAAAGAGCAAAGGAATTTTCGGAAGGGACAGATGGCGAAGCATTCTTAAGAATTTCTGCATAAGAGCGCTTCGAGCGTTCCTTAAGGGAGCGCTTAATTTTATCCCCGCGCTGTTTGTACGCAGGGCATGATTTAAGATCATGCGGAAGGCCCCCGCAGTAAATACACTTCTCAGTTTCTCCACTGCAAGCGTCATCTTCATGTTCTCCCTCGAATTTGCCGCACCTTTTCTTATTGCCACAATAGGTGGCTGTGTGGCCCAGCTGCTTGCAATTGCTGCAGTTCATTACCCGCGGTACAAACAGGCGAACCGGTAGACGAACCTTATCCAGGAGGACATAGTTGGGGAGGGAAGACCCGGAGAAAGTCACCCGAATCGAGTCTGACAATGAATAAGTTGTCTTATTATTCTCAGTTTTTGCTGAATACAATTGCTTGCATTCCAGAATCTTCACATGTTCAAGTGAGGGGTCCTTAAAGCAACCAACTCCATACTTACAACACGTCTTCGCACTTCAAACCCGGTTCGGCAACGACCCCGTCGATCTCCACTGCCAAACAAGGTATATACACCTTAAATTGCTTTTTAAAGCGCTCGCTGCGAGCAATCTGGTTTGCCTGGTCTAGGTCATTCACTAATATGCATATCTTATTAGCTCTAACACGTGTTATCTGAGCTACGGCCGGGTAGTTAGCAGTCAGCTCCCGTGAGATCTCTAAAATATTAAGCGATTTCGTAATGGGCCGGAAATAGACCACCCAGGGCCCAATTGAACTGGGTGGGTATGTTTTAATACGAGGAGGACTGGGGGAATCAGAGGAGGGAGTGATTTCGGGTTTATCCGGTAAATCCATGGGAACATCATTCCCACCCAATGTTACTTCGCCCTCGGCCATTTAGGCACGAGGAAAGCACGTGGTGTAAACGAGAGATGAAACTTATATTCAGGGGAAAGGGATCTAAGAAGTAGCGACAGATCGGGGGAAAGGGAAATGAGAAAAAAAAGATACTTAGCTTATATAGCGGCTTGTCCGGTTATTGAACTATTCACTTCACCAACCTAGGCACCGGCGAACAAAGCCTGCCTCAAACAATGACTGGCCTTCACAATGTATATATTTATATTGACTTGGGACAAATTTTTAAAATTATTTGGTTCCTAAAAGTATTAATGGATTTTTCAGTGCATGGTATAAAATAGTCGTCGCTCGTGTCTGCCGAATGAATTGTTTCCAGGTCGTCGCTTTCGCTTGAGGATGGTTCTACCTCTATGCTATCTTGAGAGTTTGCGTTTATTGTCTGGTTTTCTATTGTAGGATTTATTCTTGAAAGAGCGTCGGCAACGACATTTTGCTTACCGGGTTTTTACATAATTTCGTAGTCAAACTCGTCTAGATCAAGTTTCCAACGAACGTTCTTACTGTTTGCGTTTGTTAGGGAATAGGTCAATGGTTGGTGATCCGTTACTAATTTAAATTTTCTCCCATACAGGTATGGTCGAAAATGTTCCACGGCCCACACGATTGCCAATAGCTCTTTTTCTGTAGTGCAATAGTTCTCTTCTGTTTTGCTTAGAGTACGTGAGGCGTATGCAATCGGTCTATCTTTGCCGATTGGTCCCTGGGAGAGAACGGCTCCTATAGCATGGTCGCTCGCATCTGTTGTTAATGTAAATTCTTTAGTAAAGTCTGGGTACATTAACACAGGGTCCATGGCAAGAATCTTTTTGCATTTATGAAAACATTCTTCGATTTCGGTCGTTATTCTGAACTCAGTATCCTTCCTCAATAGTTTAGTCATTGGTTTTACCACCTTGGCAAAATCTTTTATAAACCTCCGGTAGTAGTCTAGTGTACCGAGAAATTGTCTAACTTCTCTTTCACATTTTGGCATTGGCCAGATTTTTATGCTTTCGATTTTATCAGCGTTGGGTTTTACTCCGTCTTCTGATACGGAGTGCCCGAGAAATTCAAACTCTTTTCTGAAGAATTCGCATTTGTCTAATTGAATCTTCAGACCAGCATTTTTCAGCTTTTTCATTACTCGAATCAGATCGTTTTGGTGCTCCTGCAGTGAACTAGAGAAAATGATAATGTCGTCCATGTAGACGAAACAACACACTCCTATTAGTTCGCGCAGTATGCAGTCCATTACTCGCTGAAAGGTGGCGGGTGCGTTTTTTAAACCAAAAGGCATTCTGGTAAATTCGTATTTCCCTGAATTTACAGAAAACGCAGTTTTTTCGGTATCTTCTTCTGCTAATTCTATCTGGTGAAAACCTGATACTAAGTCAATTGTTGAAAAATATCGAGCCCTACCTAATTTGTCCAGTATGTCCGTTATATCCGGAATCGGATATTCGTCGTTAATGGTTTTCTCGTTTAATTTTCGATAATCGATGACTAAACGAGATTTCTTTTGTCCGGATGCATCAGTTTTCTTCGGTACAATCATTTAGCATCTTACGCACTTGCGTTTGGATTTCTTTTTCAAAAATTTGTGGATATTTATAAGATTTCGTGTATATTGGGATGTTGTCAGCGGCCCTGATATTATGTTTGATTTTATGGGTAAATGTGAGCTTTTCAGAATCTGTGTAGAGTATTTCCTTGTTCTGGTTAATGATGTATTTCAATGTCTTCTTTTCTTCTTCATTCATGTGGTCCTCTCGAAAATGATATTTCTGATTTTCTTCCTGGCTGAGTGGTTCTTGTAGCACTTGGTATTGGTCTGTCTTGATTTTTATTTCGTTTAGGTTAATTTCCAATGGTGTTTCCGAGTGGTTGTTCATTGCTAATATCGCTACTTTATTTGTGCTTCGATATAGCCCGGGTAGTATTGAAAATATGCCTAGATGCAATTCGTTTTGAATGCAAAAGTCTCCATCTTTTATTGTCTGTACCTGAATATATTGAAAATTCTGCTCGGTCAGATTAATTTTATTTTGAATCTTTTCTGCATAGTAAATTCCTTTCTACCAACTTTAAGTTTGTTTTTGGAAATGTCAATTTGTGCTTTGATATCCCGTAATGACTCGTAGCCAATTAGTCCGTCAAAGAAATCGTGAAATTTGAATATGTACAATTCAATTTTTTCTTTATCTGAAAAATGTCAAATGAGGTTGATTTTTTAATATTGTGCGTGCCTTGTATGTTAGTTACTTGGATACCGGTTTCTGATTTGCAGTTTTCTAGATTTACGTGCATTGGCGAAATGAAATTTTTGTTCGCGCCTGTGTCGATCAAAAATTTCATTTCTCCTTTGCTGGTCATTATCGTTATATAAGAAATGACATTGTTGTTGGCTATGGCCCTTGATTTTTTTCTTGAACTATTTAAAAATTTAGTTCGTCGGCTAGAAAATAGTCGTCGTCAGCTGAATCTAACGTGAACTCTTCTTGTGGAGGGGTGTCATTTTCTGGCTCATGATGTTCAGCTTCTCCCTCGTGGTTGTTTAGATTCTGGGTTTTTGATCTCACTGTTCGCATCGAAACGTCTTTGTCTAGGTTTTGTCTATGCGATTTAAATTTTCCTGAGGGTCCAGGATTGTTAAAGTTTTGGGGGTACCCTGCATTATAATTTTGGTTGTTTGCCGAATTTGGATTTTGGTACGGTTTATTTGGTTTATTAAGAGTTTGGCTTAGAGGTGGGGGCTGTTGACTTATTGTCTAGCTTCATTCTGTACGCTGCATTAGCGTATTGTACAGTAATATTATATGCTTCTTCCAGCGACTCCGGCCTTTAGCTTCGCACATGCATGCTAAGCGTGTCGTTTAAACCGTCTATGAATCGGGTTACCGACATCAATCTGATTAAGCTGTTAATCGCTTTGGTGGAGGATTTATAGTCGTCCATCACGGCTGCGGTGCTTTTTATTGCTGTATCTATTTTATTTTTGATCGCTCTTATTATTTGTTCGTCAAGTGTTTTCAGTATCCTCAAGCCACGCTTGAGTTTCTTTTTTATTTCCACTGAATGTGGCAAGATTTTTAATTGGGTCGGGAGTCCGGAAATTTAAGAATGAATCTTCCGCCCTATCGCGCATGGCATTAATTGTGTGCACTAACGCGTTTTGATTTTCCTTGAGCTCGCGGATTTGGTCCAACAGCTCTTGGGCGTTAACTTCTTGTGCCATGTTTCTATTCTTGTCAAACTTATTAGCACGTCTCATACAATGTGTCTAATTTTAATATACCGTAGTTTTTCAAATGTTCACTTTGAACCACTGATTAGTATTTGCTTAGTCACAATGTTAATTAATAAAAGGTTTTTGTTACTTACAGAAGAGCACTGTTGAGCTTCATCTGGAGTCCTAGTGTGCGTTGAGGGTTGAGGTCCGGTGGCGATCTTCAATTTGCAATCAGCGCGAATCGCTTGATATTCACTCAATGATGGCTTATTGCCGGCTGATTAATTGTTCTGTACACGAACTTAAATCTCTGATCTTTACGTTGAATTCCGAGAAGTCTGTTCAATTTATTTTCACTAAATTTTAACTTCACTCGCGAACTAACACCACTTTTTCCGAGACTTCGCCAGTAATGCTCTGATGTGTCAGTTTTATAAAAAAACATTTATTCACTTATAATCGTTAGGTTACAACTCACGCCTAAGACTAACTTGATTTTTCTGTTCAATGCCTCTTATAAATTATGTTTAACTTAGTCAGCAATACGAATATATATATATATATATATATATATATATATATATATATATATATATATATATATATATATATATATATATATATATATATATATATATATATATATATATATATATATATATATATATATATATTTATATATATATATATATATATATATATATATATATATATATATATATATATATATATATATATATATATATATATATATATATATATATATATATATATATATATATATATATATATATATATATACGCAATCTTAAAACTATTATTCAAACTTAGCTTCAAATTCGAAACATTTTCTCTAATCCATATTTCCATAAATCCAGTATCTTTCCAAAAATAGGCTCATGATAATTCAGGCAGTTATTTTATTTTACAGTAAAGTAAATTGACATTGGGAATTTATTTCCCGGGAATCTCGAGATTTTTGGTTTTCCCGGGATTCCCGATTCCCGAGAAGTTGTGTTTTCTCATTCCCGGGATTCGGGAATCCCGGGAAAAAGGTTTTTAATTTATTCCATAAGACTTAGATTCTCCAAATGAAATTCTGTAGGAAATATCTTTACCGGCAAACATTTGGAGTGAGTAGTGAATTCAGGTTGTGCTTTTCCAACTGATTTGCAGATCAATGGACTATATATCTGCTGAAGAATGTTGCATTCATTCAAATTTTCATTCAAAAATGGATTAATTTATACCGAACCATTTCATTACAGTAGCGTTAGTGATGCGCACGATATCTCTGCCACCGATGAACCGATTGATCACATTTTTAACAATTCTTTTAATAGTTTATTTTAATAGTTAGATCTTGAATGAAAGGGCTTGCAATCAAATTAGTAATGGAAATTGCGTTACTTTCTTAAAAAATCGATGTGTGTTTGTTTCAAAACTTTGGATGGTTTGTAGTGATATCATGCTTAACGCAAACGCTATTTAAAATAAGGAATATTTCTAGAACGTCTGCAGAAATATTTGGTCGGTTCATCGAATGCATAATGCTTTTAAGGATGCAGGCAGGCTTTTTGAAGGGATACGATCAAGCAATCCAGATACTTACCCGTAACAGGAAATCGATAATAGGCTTCATCCATTGCTGCACAGTTCGTCCATTATCTGCTTGATTTTGATTCACACTTAATTCGAAATGATGCTGATCCTACTGTGACGTCTTATACTGTCCATGTACAAGACGTTTATACTGTCCATGTATAAACTTTCCTCTTTTGATTGGAAGTAACTGCACACTACCCTGAAGCAGCTCAATCTTTTCATTCAAAATTACCAAAGAAGGTTCTTTGCATTAAATTGATCACATTCCATCGTATCAGAACAACGAATTCCAATTTTGGACAGTAACTCCAGCAGCTGCGTTTAGGATATCGTCCCAATCGTTATCATTACCATCATTACCAAAATTTAGGCTAAACATATAGCCAAGTAAAAGTTTTGCTTAAACTTATTGACGAGTTAGCAAATGATTGAATGATGTGTAGGCCACCAAATCGCCAACTGCTTTAGGGCAGATATACATGCAATCAAACGGGTTTGAAAACTTTTCAATTTATTCTTTTGTTTTCAAGAGAAACATTCACCTTTTTATTTTTCTTCTGTATTCCCGGGATCCCGGGATTTCCCGGGAAATTTATTATTTATTTCCCGAATCCCGTGAAGCTGAAAACCGTCGGGATATGAAGGCTCTAATAGAGATGTCCAGTAAAAGGTGCATATATGGGAAAAACACAATTGCACTAATAGGTGGATTAGAACAATTTCAATATTTGATTTTTATGTCCAAGATCTTTCCACAGAAAATAACCAACAAAATAACGCAAAAATCGAAGAAATCCGTCATGTCGTTCTTAAGTTATGCGATGACACACGGAAACCATTTCATTTTTGTATATAGAGATATCCAGTAAAAGGTGCATATATGGGAAAACACAATTGCACTAATAGGTGGATTTGAAAAATTTCAATATTTGATTTTTATGTCCAAGAACTTTCCACAGAAAATAACCAACAAAATAACGCAAAAATCTAAGAAATCCGTCATGTCGTTCTTAAGTTATGCGATGACACACGGAAACCATTTCATTTTTGTATATAGAGATATCCAGTAAAAGGTGCATATATGGGAAAAACACAATTGCACTAATAGGTGGATTAGAACAATTTCAATATTTGATTTTTATGTCCAAGAACTTTCCACAGAAAATAACCAACAAAATAACGCAAAAATCGAAGAAATCCGTCATGTCGTTCTTAAGTTATGCGATGACACACGGAAACCATTTCATTTTTGTATATAGAGATATCCAGTAAAGGGTGCATATATGGGAAAAACACAATTGCACTAATAGGTGGATTAGAACAATTTCAATATTTGATTTTTATGTCCAAGAACTTTCCACAGAAAATAACCAACAAAATAACGCAAAAATCGAAGAAATCCGTCATGTCGTTCTTAAGTTATGCGATGACACACGGAAACCATTTCATTTTTGTATATAGAGATATCCAGTAAAAGGTGCATATATGAGATAAACACATTTGCACTAATAGGTGGATTTGAATAATTTCAGTATTTGATTTTTATGTCAAAGAACCTGCCACAGAAAATAACCAACAAAATAACGCAAAAATCGAAGAAATCCGTCATGTCTTTCTTAAGTTATGCGATGACACACGGAAACCATTTCATTTTTATATATAGAGATATCCAGTAAGTAAAAGGTGCATAAGGTAATTTCGGGAGAGATGCCGCGTCATATATATATATATATATATATATATATATATATATATATATATATATATATATATATATATATATATATATATATATATATATATATATATATATATATATATATATATATATATATATATATATATATACATTTGAAAGCTTTTAATGAATATAAACAACGCAAAAATTCTCGTGTTCATGATTGAGAAAGGCACAATTGCACCGCTAGGTGAATTTTTAAACAATTTAAAAATATTTTATTTTTGCAATCTTGTGTAACGGTTAAGTTGGAGTAACTTAATTGAGGGTACTGTTTATTTATATGTTTGTACGAACAATATATTGGTAGAAGTTCCTTAAAAGCAGTTTTTGGTTGTTTCTACCAACAATGTATTTATATAACTTTGGTTTGTTCTTGAAAGATTCATTTTAAAAATCATCAATTCGTCGAAATTTTCATTTTTATCCATAAGATTGACATCACTACAAATCAATGAGTTTACTAAAATTAGTGCCTGAAACTTTAAAGAATAAACCGAAGTAAATAATTATTTTCTGTGCAAGGTTCTTCAACATAAAAATCAAATATTGAAATTTTTCTAATCCACCTATTAATGCAATTGTGTTTTTCTCACATGTGAACCTTTTACTGGATATCTTCTCTTATATAACGTTTACTCATCACGTCTCTGCGTCCATCGACAAAGCCAATCGATTACTGGGATTTATTTTCAAAATTTCCAGTTGATTTCGGGATCCTCTGTGTTTCAAGGCTCTTTATTGCTCATTGGTGCGCCCGCAGTTGGAATTTGCAAACGTCGTTTGGTGCCCCTATCAAGCAACGTGGAGCCTTAGGATCGAAGCAGTCCAGCGTAAATTCATACGATATGCGTTACGTGGATTGCCGTGGAACGATCCGTTAAACCTGCCACCGTACGAGGACCGTTGTCGTCTTTTAGGACTTAATATTTTAACGCATCGGATACATGCAGCGCAGGCTACTTTCGTGTCAAAGATTCTGCTGGCTGAATATGATGATCCGGAGCTACTAGCGCAAATCAGCCTCTACGCGCCTACCCGTTCTCTTCGCCCACGAGCCCTGCTGCATTCTGAAATGCGCAGCACTAACTACGCTGCCAATAGTCCGATTTTAGCAATGAGTCGTCGCTTCAACGAGTTTGCTGAAATGTTCGACTTCGTCGTGAATTCTTCGCCGTTTCGTCGTCGTGTATTGTCACTAGTTTAATTGTGTTCAGTTTAACTTAGTTTAGTTTAGTTCATTTAGACAAATTGTCAGTTGGACTTTTTTATACAAATACAAAAATAAAAAATAATATAAATATATATATATATATATATATATATATATATATATATATATATATATATATATATATATATATATATATATATATATATATATATATATATATATATATATATATATATATATATATATATATATATATATATATATATATATATATATATATATATATATATATATATATATATATATATATATATATATATATATATATATATATAAATGAAATGGTTTCCGTGTGTCATCGCATAACTTAAAAACGACATGACGGATTTCTTCGATTTTTGCGTTATTTTGTTGGCTATTTTCTGTGGAAGGTTATTTGACATCAAAATCAAATACTTAAATTTTTCTAATCCACCTATTAGTGCAATTGTGTTTATCTCATATATGCACCTTTTACTGGATATCTCTATATATAAAAACGAAATGGTTACCGTGTGTCATCGCATAACTTAAGAACGACATGACGGATTTCTTCGATTTTTGCGTTATTTTGTTGGTTATTTTCTGTGGAAGGTACTTTGACAAAAAAAAACAAATATTGAAATGAAATATTGAAATTTTTCTAATCCACCTATTAGTGCAATTGTGTTTTTCTCATAGATACACTTTTTACTGGATATCTCTATATATAACAATGAAATGGTTTCCGCGTGCCATCGCATAACTTAAGAACGACATGACGGATTTCTTCGATTTTTGCGTTATTTTGTTGGTTATTTTCTGTGGAAAGTGTCAAAAAATAAAAATCAAATATTGAAATTTGTCTAATCCACCTATTAGTGCAATTATGTTTTTCTCATATATGCAACTTTTACTGGATGTCTCCATATATAAAAATGAAATAGTTTTCGTGTTTCATCGCATAACTTAAGAACGACATGGCGGGTTTCTTCGATTTTTGCGTTATTTTGTTGGTTATTTTCTGTGGCAGGTTCTTTGACATAAAAATCGAATATTGAAATTTTCCTAATCCACCTATTAGAGCAATTGCGACATTTTTAGTTTAGGATTGTTTGCATAATTTGTTATTATATGGAGTTATTGGGTTTCAGTTTTTTTCCGCGACGGTCCTTTTTTGTTAAAAAGTTCTACTATATGATTTTACTTGATTTCATGCATTTAAAAGGTAGAGTGGTGAAGGAGTTGATGAATAACGGCACTATTCATAAAGGATGATAATTAAAATAAGTCATTAAAAAGCTTCGGCATAAGTTTGGAGTATTGTCGATTCTCCTACGGCCCTGTTCACACATTAGTAAAGCATCAGTATTATTACTGTACATAGAGAGAGGCACAAACAAAAACGATGTTTATCATAACTTATATTATAGAACTTTTCGTAACATGTTTTATAGTTGGAATCATTTTCATATCACAACCTAACTGGACTTTAAATAAATAGAAATTTGATCCACAAGCATTGCTATTTTTGCTTTCGTTGTATTTTCCAGTAAATAATTATAGGCAGGACAACGTCTGCCGGGTCAGTTAGTATAAATATAAATATGATCATATCTAATAAAATATGCGTATTAATGTAAGGTGACAAACTGAAGCATTGACCATTTATGCGCGAAAAACCAGATTGTGTCCAATTCTTTATGATATATGATCTATCCTAACTTGGAAAGGCTTAAGATCGGTCATAAATTATATTCTCTGTTCTGTTTTCAGCATGAAAGCTCCACCGAAAGAAGGAGTGACAAAAAGTAACCCTTCTAAACGGCATCGAGAACGACTCAACGCAGAACTTGATCTATTGGCGTCTTTGCTTCCATTTGAACAGAACATATTAAGTAAACTTGACCGTCTCAGTATACTACGACTATCTGTGAGTTACTTAAGGACTAAAAGCTATTTCCAAGGTAAGGATAAATCATAATTTTATTGAATTGAATAAATAATACAGAGTATATATATATATATATATATATATATATATATATATATATATATATATATATATATATATATATATATATATATATATTAAGCAATTTTCGCCAAGAAACCATAGGTCTATCTTGAATTTTGAGCCCCCGGATTTTCAAAAGTAGGTTTTTACATTTCTTACAAAAGAAATGTATAGGATTCGCTCAAACTTTGAAAACTTTTTCCGAGGCCCGGAGGGCCGAGTCTCATATACCAATCGACTCAGCTCGACGAATTGAGACAATGTCTGTATGTGTGTGTGTGTGTATGTGTGTATGTATGTATGTACAAAATGTTATGTAATTATCTCGGCAACAGCTGAACCGATCTTAATGAAATTAGTTTCAAATGAAAGGTCTAACGTTGCCATTTGACACTATTATTTTTGATTTTCGATATGTTGTTTACTTTCCGAGATATGAGCGATTTTGTCAAAACACAGCAGGTTTTTTGCAAATAACTTTCGAACAATACAATATTGTCCCACAAACTGCACATAAATAGAAAGCTTGTAAAAATACCTTTCTAACAAGCTATAGTTTGTTTAAGTCCGTGCACGAGCGGCGGAGATATTAAACATTTTGTATTTTTAGTTCTCGCTTACCAATTTCCACTAATTAAAAATGAGATTGTTTCATACAGAGTATTGCTTTACTGGTGCTTTAGGGGCAAAACTAAACCGATTTTGAATATCGGGGTATGAAAACACATCTACGTGATTCAAGGAATTCGATGTTGAGAACATTTTGTGAATTACCTTTATAATAAATGAACTATTTCTCAAAAATCAATATATAAGTTCACTTCAAAGGCAAAATAATGTGTTGATAAAGAAACAGTGAGTTCTAGTATTTATTCCTTGGATTAGGCATTGCATTCAATCATGAGGTAAATGTTGGATGGTATATCAATACACATATCAACAAGTAATTCACCTAGTAGTGAGATAAAAGATTTCTAATATAATTATACTTGTGGCGTCACCGAAAGCAACTATATGTTTGAAGCCCAAAAAGCTAGCGAACATTTAGCTGTTTTGCAGGATTTAGATTATACTGGTTATGGCGTAAAATTACTACTTACATTATTTATGAGAAGAATGTAAGAATCAATATATCATAATAATATACCTATAAAAATAATGTCACTGCATTAACCATCATTTGCCATTCCTCACACGCCCCCACACCATCTCTCTCTCTCTCACTCTCTCTCTCTCTCTCTCTCTCTCTCTCTCTATCTCTTTCTCTCTCTGTTCCTTTTCTATCGCATCTATCTAGCTATTTCTGTATCCATTTCTAAGTTGTGTGATAAGATCTTCTGCCAATCTGAAATATTTATTAATTGTAATTGCGAAGGTTTGAGAAAACAAAACTATTTTTTGTCTGCTGCTACATCAACTCAAGTTTAATTCAATTGTATTCAAAGCCTGCATCTACACGATAATTAAGGAAATTCATGGCTATATCAAAAAAATATTTGGCTTAACTGAGTAATATGAAAGTTTGACGATGAAAATTTTCAAAAGAGACATTACACGTGCGATATTTAAACTATTCGTATCTCTATTGAATTTTGATTGAAATATATGCTTAAAGACTGAAAGTTGAAGCCAGCAGGATTGGACTTGCCATCAACGTTTCGAAGACAAAATACATGAGAGGAAGAGGTTCTAGAGACGACAATGTGAACCTCCCACCCGAGTTCGGATTGATGGTGACGAAATCGAGATGGTCGACGAATTCATGTATTTGGGCTCACTGGTAACCGACGACAATGATAACAGCAGAGAAATTCAGAGACGATATTAGTGGGAAATCGTGCCTACTTTGGACTCCAGAGGACGCTCCGGTCGAACAAAATTCGCCGCCGCACGAAGTTGATTATCTTCAAGACGCTGATTAAATCGGTGGTCCTCTACGACCACGAGACCTGGACTATGCTCGTGGAGGACCGTTGGAGTTTTCGAACGAAAGGTGTTGCGTACCATCTATGGTGGCGTGCAGATGGAAGACGGAACGTGGCGCAGGCGAATGAACCATGAGTTGTATCAGCTGCACATTCGTTGTATTGGTACGAACTTTCATGAAAAATAACGGATCAAAGACCAAAAATATCCACAAATTAGATCCAGGAAAAGTCTCCCAAAGTACCCACTCTCGATGGGGGATGCAACTACAATGTGTCTTCTTACTTATCGTCGTCCATATTTGGATATACTGAGTAGTTTGAACCATTTCTTTTTCACAGTATTGGTCTGTATAGGACTTATTTATCCATATTTCCTGCACGAGAATTCCGAACGAAACAATATGAAAGCTATAAGGATGAATGAAAATAGACTGCATTGCAATCAACTGAATGCACGGCTTTTATGCTATCGACATATAGCCTAGACATTTCACACTATTTACTTCAATTCAAATAAAAACTTTGAATTATCTACCTGTCTCAGTCACGAATCGCATTCTCCGTCGTTCTCTGTTCAAGGGGCTCGAAAGCTCATGTGACCTTGTCTCGCTTTACTATATTCAATTGCGCGTTAAAATACTGGACCAGTAAATTCTATTTTGTACATAAATCTTGTCCGCATCTTTTTATTCGTTTTGTTCATCTGCGTTCATTTTACTTATTTTATTCGTTGCATGCTTGGGATTCACTCTGATCAGTTTATTCTTTTTGTGCATTTTACTCATATCATTCATTTAACTTATTTTATTATTTTTTTTTTTTCATTGTATGCACTTTATTCATTTTTTCCAGTTTATTCATTTTGTTCAGTTTCTTCATTTTAATAATCTGACTACTTTTTCAGTTTTAATCATTTCATCCAAATAATTTATTTGATTCAATTTATTTCTTTATATTAATTCATAACCTTTTACCATTGTTCAATTTTTTATTTTAATCAATGCATTTAATTCTGCTAATTTTCTTCTTTTTATTCATTTTATCACTTCAGCTCATTTTGCTTATTTGATTCGTTTGTTTTATTTATGCATTTCATTTATTTTTACTTTATTCATTTTGTTCATCCATTCTTTTTATTCATTTGATCCATTTCATTAATTTGATTCATTGTATTCACTGGACGAATTAAATCAATTTGATTCATTTGATTCATTTGACTCATTTGATTCATTTGATTCATTTGATTCATTTGATTCATTTGATTCATTTGATTCATTTGATTCATTTGATTCATTTGATTCATTTGATTCATTTGATTCATTTGATTCATTTGATTCATTTGATTCATTTGATTCATTTGATTCATTTGATTCATTTGATTCATTTGATTCATTTGATTAATTTGATTAATTTGATTCATTTGATTCATTTGATTCATTTGATTCATTTGATTCATTTGGTTCATTTGATTCATTTGATTCATTTGATTCATTTGATTCATTTGATTCATTTGATTGCAGAACTCACGAGAAGTTGGGTGCCTACTTCTCGTGAGTTCTGCAAACTAATCCAATAGTGAAATGTGTAAGAAATGTCTCATCTCACTGCTAGGTGGATTAAATCGGTTTTTTTTAAATACAACAAAATTTAGCAAAGCTTTTTAAATCAAAATTTGGCAGTATTTGTATGTGTCTTAAGGCATTTTGGGAGTCAAGGTATTCTTTTTCAATGTTATTTGTTACTTTTGAGTGCAGCCAGCGGACGTTTTCTGTATATTTTGCAATTTTTTCACTTCGAGAACAATGACGAATTTCTTCGGAAGATTGAGAACTATTCAACTTTATTTTATTGCAATCTAAATTTTTATTAGCTCAAAATGTTCTGCGTTGAAAATTAGATACACCTATATTATCCATCTTACAAGTAGGCACACCTGTGTTCTCCATCTTAAAATTGAATAAAATTTTAAGACATGAAATCGATTTTCCTTTTTTACATTTTTTATAAAAGAAATGTATAGAATTCGCTTTTTACTCACTAAACGAAACAAAAAATTTTACATTTCTTGTAAAAGAAATGTATAGAATTTGCTAGAACCTTTAGGATTTTTTCGAGGCCCTGAGAGCCGTGTCTTATATACCAATCGACTCAGCTCGACGATTTGGGACAATGTCTGTGTGTGTATGTGTGTAGGGGAACTAGGGTTAAAACCGACACCTTAAGCTTAACAATTTTTCTAAGTTGCCACAAAACCAATAAAATTATAGTTTTTATGCAGAATTCTTCTTCAGAAAATTCTTAACAACACTTAATTTTTTCAGCGCTTCAAAAATTAATTTCATTAAAAATTATTGGTTGTAAAACTTGGAAAACAAAGTGACTTTTTTTAGGCACTGCGGGTAAAACCGACACCCCGTAGGGGTAAGATCGACACCCCCTTTAATTTATTATCTCTTCACTTTATTAAAATCTTTATCTTTATTAAAAATGAGATATATGCGTGATTAATAAAGTATGTATGATGCAAATATGTGCTTTTTATTGCTTCATCATGTAGTGAGGGGAAGAAAGTTCGAAAGCGTAGTACTATAAATAAGAGTATTTTATGCTATAGTGTTCGCGCCAGCTCCGGAAAATGCCAGCACATTCCATTACCACCGTGAAACACCTCGAATCAACATTAGAAACCACTAGAAGCATCGCGTATCACCAGCAGCCAATAGCACGGCGTGGCAGCACAGCGCGCATTCGTTCTTCTCGCTCGCGCACGCTTCCATTCAAGCGCCATGCACCGTTCACAGCAGTGATTCATGCTGGAATATTCCAGAGTGTGTGTTTTCAATATATATAAACGACACCGCTTGTTTGTGAGTCAGTTATGTATTTAAGTTGCGTGAATAAACACCGTAGTGAGTAAACTAGTGTTTTCCTAAATTCAGATACCGTCTTGTGCCTCTAGTTAACCGCGTGTTTAGTTGTGTAACCAAGCAGGCTGAGCGCACTTGTGGAACTAATCCACCCTGTTTAGGGGTTTAGGGAAATAAATGTGCAGATGCAATTCCACAACCCAGTGCGTCAGTCCCCGTGTATTTCCCTATGAAGCCGGGCTAGCGCTTCAACATATAGGATTATTTATTGATATGAGTATTTCCAAATAATCCTTGCGCACATCATTGCAACCTCCAGTGTCATTTTATTTCGTAAGAAAAGATTTGCAAGCGTTCTACGTTCTGCTAATTGGATTCATTCACTTATAAGTGACACACACACACTTCTTAGTAAAACTATCTTTTTCAGATTTGATTTTTCGGACTCTGATCATCAACGATCTATTGGGGTATACATAAGATCATTGTCTCATTGTGATAAAGTTCGTCTATGATAAACCAAGAGAACACTAGAAATTCGGTTTGATGAGCTTTTTGCAGAAAAAGCAAAAGCTTCGATAGAATCAGATAAGCAAAAATTCCAATTTTTGATTTTTGAAGAGACTTACAAGAAATAAACACAATAAAAGTATTTCTGTGTATTTCTGCTAATACTATTGTGTTCTAATAGGCTAATTGAAGTGTCACAAATATCCCCAGTATTATGAAAAGAATCGCAAGTATACACAACCATCTTAACAGCGTGTCGGTTTTACCCTAACCACAGGGTGTCGGTTTTACCCCAACAGCGCACATTTTTTATAAAAACAATTAAAAATATTGAATTTCTCAAACTCGTCTTCAATACACCTAGTTGATCATAGGACAGGCCGATAATAACACTAGTTTACAAGAAAAATGAAGCTTCAAGAAAAAGTATTTTTTAAACTAATTTTGGGTCGCTGAACACGAAAACAATATTCATTTTGACGTAGGACTACGTCTTTGTTTTCGATATGGGGGTGCACTCTGCAAATTCTACAAAAATGGTATGTAACGAAAAGTGGTCCAATTTTAAACGCATATAATTCAGCCATCTCACGATAAATTTTCAATTTTTTTGCACAAATCGCCCCGAAATACTTCTAAGAATAGATTCCTATAGATAAACCCAAAGATTTTTGATATCATAGCATTAAAAATTAAATAATATACAACCTTGTCAAAATATCGCGCATTAACATACAGAAGATAGCGCTTCCCAAGCCCTGTACGACAGATTGGTGTACCCAGCGCGCAACGCTTCTATGAATGACGTCATCATCGACTATTTAAAGAACGGACTTGGCCAGACACGCTCAGTTCCCTGTTGAACGGCTGGCGAAGCAGATCACTGCGCTGTGTTTTTTACAGTCTGTGTAGCTGAGTTAAAAGTCCGTTACACTGCCTGTGGAGGGACGCTACCCTGTGTCGTCCAACAGGCGACCGCTCCAACTGCTTCCTAAATGCCGCTGTAATGTTGCCAGTAAATTTTTGATTTAACTAGCACATGTATTTGCTATTTGCGCTTGAAATTAAGTAATGTAGTGGTAGTAATAAGCTTTCCATTTTGGTTTAAACGCAAGGGCAGTTTTTAAAACAGGATTTGATTAATTAGTTTAGCTCATCTAAGCAATTTTATCAATTCTGTAAATTAAAAGGAATTTTACGGAACTTGGTGAATTTGGCCCCACTTGCAACTGGTATAATCAACCTGCACAAAGTGTTGCATAACGCAGGGCTGTTTTTTGGAACAAAATGTGTTATCATTCAGCCCTTCGCTATGCAAAATCACGATATTATGACAGATGGGCTAAGCGCGGCCGTTCCTTTCAATCGGGAAAGGCCGCGTGGAATTTTGGTGAAATGCGCTAATAGTGTCGTGGTGGTACTAGTTGTCTCTTTCGTTCTACCCATCATCATCAGCGTTGACTCATTTTGCATTGTGCGCTTGGGTTCAATGTTTGTGCGAATGTGTTGGTAGGTAGGGGAACTGGCGGTAAAATGAACACGTTAAGCAAAGTCATTATTTTCTAACTAATAAGTGAATGAGATATTACAATCACCTTATATGTTTCTTGTTAGACATGTTTTGTACATATCTTGTAAAAATACTTCGTCATAAACACATTTTTTCAAACATGATTCTTGATTTCTAAACATGTCCAAAAATGAAAATGAGACATCGTCGCTGTTGTGCTATCTTATGACAAGCGCCATTTTGCACATTTCGAGAAAAACGATTTTTAAAGTTTGAGATTTAATATCATGAAACTTATATATGGTAGAAACACTTCAGAGAAGACAATTTATGCTTCTACCTATTCTGTACTAATCTCTCAAATATTACGAAGATCGGTTGACTATGGTGCGAGTTTTCACTAAAAATGTAAACAAAAGTCGCACTCACACGTGTCATAGGTGTGTATTGATGAAAAAATTTGTATGACGTGTCATAATCGTGCATGGAAAATTTTCCAAAGAAAAAAATCATCAATTATGAACTTTTATTCATACCTTTGGCTTCATTTGCTCTATAAACAATCGGTTGGATGCATTTTGAAGAAAATGAGTCAGGGAATCTAGAAAAAATATTTATTTTTAGTTACAGTGTTGCCAAATAGGCAATATTTCCAGTTTAAAGCTAAAACTGCGTTTTTCTCCCAATACATGTATTTTTCGTTTGAAAATTATTATGCCATTGTGCTCCTACGACATTTTTACACATAAAAGTAACTAAAATTTTATTACAACTTGAGCCAATCCCAAGATATAATGATTTGAAGCAAAAAACTCACAATTTCTAATCACTTTTCTCGCTATATTTCACTAACCAAGCAAAATTTCAAAATTCTGGAAACGCCATCTTGTAGAGATTCGTTAGACGAGTAATGTGGCATATCTAACTCAGTTTACCCCAAAATGGCGTTTGTCATAAGATAGCACAACAGCGACGACATGTTAGCGAATGAGTAAAATGAACATGTGGCGGTGGTAAAATTAACAGCTTCTGGTGACCTGCAAAATGTCCTGTATGTATGCAATGCGCAGCGTTGGAAAGCATTTTCCGATCAATGCTAATATCCCAACAAATTATAAGCTTTGCATACACACAGGGCATTTTGCAGAAAAAAAAATTGTCACGGAAGAATTGAATTTTCATGACGTAATATTAACCATTTTAATATCATGTGGCATCGAAACACATCTACAAACTTGGGGTTATCCATGGGTGTTTGAACTTTTAGGATCTGTTTGAGAGCAACTAGACAGCTTGGTCTATACATGAGATGTGATTATATTGTCTAAAATTTGATTTTTCTTCACCGGTCCGGGTGTTTTTTCCCACACACAAAGTACTAAGAAAATAAATATTTTACATTAAGTAGTATAGTCCTACGTCTACAGTTCGTGCAACCCCATAGGGCTGCCCCTTGTAGTTTTTTTTGTCAAAAGAAGCGATTTTGTGATTTTTTCGAAAAACTCGTTTTTGAGCACTTTTTGTAGTCTTTAGTCAATATTTCGTGTCAAAATCATTCAATTAATATTGTCAACATGCAGGTTGAAAAGTACCGAAATTCCCTTTCCAAAAACATATAATATGTGTCGATCATATGTAAAATTTTGCAGCACTAAAAAGATTCCAAAGTTTAAAAAAAGTGCATTTTCGACTATTTTTAAAAGTTACTCATTTTGAATTGATTTTTTTTTGCGGAAAAAACAAATCTTTTTTCACACCTTTTAGAATCTAAGATGACAGATAATATGTTGCCCTGGTGCGGCGGTTTATAGGATGTAGCACTGGTCTCATAAGCCAGTCATCAAATATTCGAGTCCCTATCGGGACTCAGTGGGATTGTAGCACTAGCCACGTAATGTTCTGTGAACTGATAATCGGCTGCGAACCCTGTTGAAGCAGAAGGCGAAAATTCCTATAATTTGTTAAATATATATTTACCACAGACAAAACAAAACTTTTCCAACGATATTTCCACATTTTAAAAAGAGCACTTAGTTGTACAATGAAATATCCAAAACCATTCAAATGCCGCAGGATGGATGGATGCAAGCTCGAGAAGACAGTAGCCAACACAAACAATAACTATCAAGTATAGAAGATTATTTCAGCCGAAAATATGATTGTGCGAAAAATAAAAAGTTACAGTTTTCACTCAGTGCTTCATACAATCTACATTTTTCATCAGATTTTTGTGACCATTGGCTTAAAATTTATGTAAAAAGATAATTTATCTCATTAGATTTTAAAAGAATTTTCTTCTGTCCTTGATTTATTATAAAAAATTAACTAGAAATACGGATTTTAAAAAAAACAAAGGTCAGACTTTTTTTTTACTTTGGTCGATTGTAATCATAATAAACGTACATTTGTATATATTATACATTTTCAGAAAGGGCATACCAATACTTTTCGAACTGTTTTGATCGGATCCTATTTGAACGAGGTATTGACAAATAACTAAAATAGTTTCCACCTTTTTCAAAGAAATCTTGAAAATGCTTCTTTAAAAAAAGTGGACTTTGTTTTCGTATTCAGTGATCCAAAATTAGCTTAGAAAACAACTTTCTTTTTAGCTTATCGCGATTGCCTTAAAATTGTTAAAATCTGTCACATAAGATTCTGAAAATATGAAAAATCATTTTTCTGTAATAAAAAACAGAGCAAAACCAAAAATGAGGAAGTAAAAGAAAAACATTGTTTTTAAACTCGAACTTCTTTGAAAGAGAAATTGAGTATTATTTTCGTATTCAGCGACCCAAAATTAATCTAGAAAACACTTTTTCTCGCAACTTCATTTTTCATGTAAACTAGTGTAATCTTATTTAAGACCAAAAGAGATATGTGAAAAACAGAACAATTTTCACTCGGTGCTTAATAACATCACCAGTTTTTATCGGAGTTTCGTGATCTTAGGCTTAAAATTCACGTGAGAAGTTTGTCTGTCACATAATATTTCAAAAGATTTTTTTTAACGGCTTATTTTTTTATGAAAAATTAACTAAAAATGAGTAATTTTACCAAACATTACTTTTTTGACTTTGGTTGCTCTTAACCCTTCATTATTGATATTTAATCCAAACATGTTATACATTTTTGGAATAGGTACATCAATACCTTTCGAATGGTGAATAGATTGTGTTAATCGGAAGATTTTTTCCTGAGATATTGACCTGCAAAACTGCAAAAAATGCTCAAAAACACGTTTTTCAAAAAACCTCAAAAACAGTTCTTTGAAAAAGAAAATGAATACGATTTTCGTGTTCAGCGACCCAAAATTGACTTAGAAATACCTTTTTTCTTAACTTCATGCAATCACCCCCAAATTTGTAAACTAGTGTAATAGGTACTGAAAAATGTGGTGATTTGAAAAGCTTTTGTTAGGTTAAAACCTTAAAATCTACCAACGAAATTTAACATTCAGACGAGTATGAACGCTGCTGTCGTATGTTTTGTTTATTTTTATGACATTCGGCGTACTAACGTGAATCCAATTTTTCTTCAAATGCTCTAAAAAAACGTACTAATAATAATGTATCATTATGAAATGAATAAAAATTTGATTTCTAGGAAATGTTGTGGGGTGTCGGTTTTACCCACTGAGTCGGTTTTTCCCATAATTCCCCTATGTAATGGACAAACTCTCATTCGTGTTTTTCAACAATGGCTGAATCGATCTTATCCAAACCAATTTCAAATGAAAGGTCTAGCACCCAGACAGAACGCTATTAATTTGTTTTTGATTCTGATGTTTAGTTTCCAAGATAAGATTGTTTGAATGTGTAAAAAAGGTGTTTTTCTGTATTTTTAAATTAACTGTCAAAATTGATGACATAGATAAACACTTTATATATCTTTAGACACTACGAATACCTTTCGAACGAGCTATAGATTGTTGAAATCGGACTGTTATCAAAAGAGATATTTAACATTAATAACGGACAAATTTTTTTTATCATTTCCAATAACTAGAAATAAGCCCAAAACCATAAATCTATTATTAACGCCAAAACGGCTAATTTAAGGTCAACAGCCACGGTGGTCCTAAAACCGTTATTAACTAAAAAATTACCATAAATTTGGCATACTGCATTCGAAAAATACAGTATCCAAGCATCTTCTCAGTGAATTTCAAAATGATTCATCGAGAGATTCGAGAGAAATGGCGATTTGAAGTTTTATGACATGTTTCATAAGCCTACCAGCAAACACCCACGGGTTTGGCCCTATCATTATAAACAAAAATATTTGTCTACTTATTTGGTACTTGGCATTCAAAAGATATAGTAATCAAGTATATCCGCTGAAAGTTTGAAAATATTTCATTGACGGAATCGAAAGTTATAACGATTTCAATGCGGTATGTGGTCATTGATGGGTTTTCTACCAGATTTCAAGCATGAAGCCATATTTGTCCATTGACTATTTAAATCGTTTATACGTGTCGCTGTTTTGAAGAAAAACCATTTAATTGCACAAATATAATGCCCAAAAGGTTTTATTTATATGCTGCAATGAAAAAATATGAAAATAGGGTTATCTACCTAACGTTAACTATAACGTGTAAATTAAAAAATTTGAATAAAAGTTGGAATGCTTTTTTAAAAAGGCCATATATCAGTGGTGTGTTGACTGACTCTAATTGTTTTTTCATTACTTAACTGGTAGACGTTTTATCAACAATTTTTCTGCAAAAGAATATAAAATAGAGTTGTCTAACTCAAATAATAGACAATATAATTGAACTATATGTATTAAGTGATTGTATTGAAATGATGCCTTCAGCGAATTTGTAGCTCTTATATTTGCGAATAACTTTACTGAAGACACCAAATATTTATCTTGAATATTTTAAAAGGAATGGTTTGTTGTTTGTGGATTTCCTTGTGTCGCCTATTTATTTTTTCGATAAAGTTATAATCCATTTCAACAAGCCAAATATTATTTGGACAAAAAGAATTTTGTATTTCATTTTTCTATAGACCACCGCTAATAATAACCACCGAACAATTCCAAGTTGCATGGATGAAACTTAATCACTTATCGGTGCAAAAAAATTCATTTGCGCGAACCTTCTGACTTCTAATTTTCTAACTAATAACCATCGGATCGATCAGGAACATATCTCGGAAATGAGATTTATCCGCCTGACTCTAGCAGGCTTTGCTCGATTTTTATGAAAATTTGATTTTTGTTGCATTGTATGCATTATATGGTTATTCGATAGAAAGATGAACGACCACTTTGTTTTCAGTAATGAGAGATGGCGTTTGGTCACGGATTTCTTACAATAATATTTTATTGTGTCTATTACCAATGTTTCGAAGGTCTATGCCTTCATCTTCTGCGCAAAACTACAATTTGAACAATAATTTGAACATATTAATTACATACAACATTCAATTTGCAAATACACAGATTACTTACAACACGAACAATATTATCTTAGTCAAGTTGGTTTGAACATTTAGACGGAAAAAACAACGCACTGATCTACAACAGATGGTCCCCGCACACATCACTAGCAGACTGAGCAATGAAACGTTTCAAAAAGCAAAAGTGCGTGTTGTAAACAGTATCGAGGTACACTGAGAAACAAAAATATGCATAGTTAGCATACTTTCTATTCCCGTTTCTTTTCTTCTGCTGTGATTTTTATGCATTTTGATGCATATACTTCTAGTAAGCAATCAATGAGTGGATAGACCGAATATGTCCAATGCATAAAATTTACAGCAGAAGAAACGAGAGGCAAATAGAAAAGTATGCTATCGATGCATAAATAAAATTCTGAGTGTATGGAACAGATGGAAGTGGAAACAGCAATGATTTGACGTATAGGAAACGGGCAGAAGAGAGTGAGCGAAGTTTATGCTTAATGAGAGAGAGAGAGTGTAGCACCCCAGAGTATACTGCATTCAAATTATTAGTGTCGGTTCTGAAATTAATTGTTGAACCATCACTAAAAACGTGGCACATTTCCAAAATCTGTAAAGCTTGTAATCGGTTGTCATGGTCTAAAATTGTTGTTTTTGATAGATCAAAGCTGTGCTCATTATCAATGGCATGAACCATTAGCGCTGTCTTTTTAAACTCGTCTACATTGCTTGTCTCTCGCTCGCTGCTTGAAGATTTGAATTCATTGTACCGTTTTATGAGCGATCGGTGGCCAGACAGGCGCTGTTTGAGCTATTGCGTAGTTAAACCTATGTAGGAACTGTCACATTCTGTACAGGGTATACGGTAGATTACATTGCGTTTTGAAAGAAGAGGAGTGGGATCTTTCAGCTTGGAAAACAAAATTGCAATGGTTTTTGTACATTTGAAACCTAACCTTATATTTTTGTGATTCCTCTGAACGATCCTGGCAAGGGCGGGTGTGAGAGCATCTACGTGGTGGAGAGATCGATATACCGTTTGTTCGCTCTCGGGAGGGCGGTCATTTACTGTGCTGGGATTTTGGTTGACAAATCGATTGATCAGTCGATTTACAAGGGTGCTGGGATAATTGTTATTGCGCAAGTATTCTCGTACCGTTAGCTTTTTTTGTTTTCTGTTTTGTACGTTGATAGTCGAAATACTCTTGCAATGAACCCCATGACTGTATTTAGCTTTTGCGTGAGCGAATGGAGATAGAGAAAATTTAAAATTCGGCCAGATGCCACCGGCTGTTTGTACCAGTCGGTGAAAATCCTCTGCTCGTCCGTTCTTATCAGAACCATGTCCAAATAAGGCAAATGGTTGTTGTTCTCAATCTCACATGTAAACTGGATATGTGGATTATAGGCATTCAGCGCACTCTTCACATGATCAATTTCATTAGCTGGGAGAGCGGTGATCAAATCATCCACATATTTCTTTAAAAAGGGGATAGGTATATTGATCGTCTTCAACACGTCATCTAGTAATGTTTCCTTTACTAGATCTGCTAAGGCAGGGGATAATGGATTACCCATTGCTGTTCCCGATTTCTGCCTGTAATATGCTCCGCGAAATACGAAATAACTGGAGGAGAGATTGAAGTCGATGAGGTCTATGAAAGTTTTTTCATCTTTCATGGTTGTGTTTTTCTCTATCGAACTCCAGTTATTGCGCACCGCTTGGATGACCAGGTCTTTGGGGATGCAAGTAAACGAACTAACGACATCGAACGAAACCAACACATAGTTCGGGGGCAGCGTTGTGTTGTTTATGAATGACCAAACTCGTAATAGTTTAGGATATTGTATTTGTTCTGATTGATTGATAGTCTGAGAATACCAGCTAAATACTTTGAGAGATCATATGTTGGGCAATTAATGCACGACAAGATGACCCTCAGCGGACTATTGGGTTTATGTATTTTTGGAAGACCGTAAATTTTAGCAAGTCGCGTGATGTGTTATTAATTGATGCCTGGTTTTCTGGTCTATAATTTTCTGATCGTATAGAGCATTTAGCATTTGATTATTTTTGAATTGTACTTTGTTTGTCCAGTCCGTGTCAATGCCTTCATACGTATCGCTGTCGCCAACAAGGGTTTGCATTTTCATTTCGTATTCTTCTTTTTTCATTATTACTGTTTTGATACCCTTGTCGGCAGCAACAATACATATTTCCAGATTGTCACGGATGAACTTTTGGGTCGTTTTGTATGCTTCGATCAAAAAATGATTGACGGGATCAGTGGATGATTTGAAGCAACCGTTTTTTCGTTTGTTCACGTAATTGTGATTTATGTTGGTGAACTGATTGCGACTTGCCGCTTGCACCGTGTCGTCGGGTTCAAGGTTTAGAATAGATTCTAAGTCTGCGATAATCTTGAAATACGGAATTTCTCGATTATCCTGGAAAGGCAAGGCAAACTTAGGACCATATCCTAGTAATAGCATTGTTTCTTTGGGAACTTCCACATCAGTGGTATTCCGTATCCACGACTCGTTTACGGTGAAGTTGAGAGGCGAATCAACTTCCACTTTCGCCATTAGGCGTTGAAACTTACTGTATGTTTTTGCTTTGAGTGCACGACCTTGTTTGTTAAAGTAACATTCCTAACCACTAAAGAATGAGTTGTATATGTGTGGAGGACTTGCCTGCGTTATCTGACTTACGAGTGACACTTTAGTTTCTTCTAACTGTTTGATCTTATAGAAACTGTCCTTGATTTCGATGTTGATGATCGTTCGCTTGAAGCGGTCTATTGCTTTTTGCAAACTTCCTCTGTACGGGCTAGCGTCTTCAAGAAGACCATTGTTGCAGTGAAAACTATTCTGTATGTGTGTTGGGTTCAATCCATATTTCCTACATCTTCTCAGGAATTCTTTCCGGCTTAGTTGAGCGCACAGTTTTCCGACGGCCTGCGCATAGCTTTTGTACAATCTGCGATGTTGCGGTTGTAAACTATTGTAGAAGGTTGCGATACTGGAATCTAATCTTGGCGCCATTGTTGTCATTCGATAGAAAGATGAACGACCACTTTGTTTTAGTAATGAGAGATGGCGTTTGGTCACGGATTTCTTGCAATAATATTTTATTGCGTCTATTACCAACGTTTCGAAGGTCTATGCCTTCATCTTCTGGGCAAAACTACAATTTGAACAATAATTTGAACACTTTAATTACATACATCATTCAATTTGCAAACACACAGATTACTTACAACACGAACGATATTATCTTAGTCAAGTTGGTTTGAACATTTAGACGGAAAAAACAACGCACTGATCTACAACAGACGGTCCCCGCACACATCACTAGCAGACTGAGCAATGAAACGTTTCAAAAAGCAAAAGTGTGTGTTGTAAACAGTATCGAGGTATGGAACAGATGGAAGTGGAAACAGCAATGATTTGACGTATAGGAAACGGGCAGAAGAGAGTGGGCGAAGTTTATGCTTCATGAGAGAGAGAGAGAGAGAGAGAGAGAGAGAGAGAGAGAGAGAGAGAGTGTAGCACCCCAGAGTATACTGCATTCAAATTATTAGTGTCGGTTCTGAAATTAATTGTTGAACCATCACTAAAAATGTGGCACATTTCCAAAATCTGTAAAGCTTGTAATCGGTTGTCATGGTCTAAAATTGTTGTTTTTGATAGATCAAAGCTGTGCTCATTATCATTGGCATGAACCATTAGCGCTGTCTTTTTAAACTCGTCTACATTGCTTGTCTCTCGCTCGCTGCTTGAAGATTTGAATTCATTGTACCGTTTTATGAGCGATCGGTGGCCAGACAGGCGCTGTTTGAGTTATTGTGTAGTTAAACCTATGTTGGGACTGTCACATTCTGTACAGGGTATACGGTAGATTACATTGCGTTTTGAAAGAAGAGGAGTGGGATCTTTCAGCTTGGAAAACAAAATTGCATTGGTTTTTGTACATTTGAAACCTAAACTTACATTTTTGTGATTCCTCTGAACGATCCTGGCAAGGGCGGGTGTGAGAGTATCTACGTGGTGGAGAGATCGATATACCGTTTGTTCGCTTTCGGGAGGGCGGTAGAGCTTCCATCCCGGGAATTTATTTCCCGGGAATCTCGGGATTTTTGGTTTTCCCGGGATTCCCGGGAAATTGTGTTTTCTCATTCCCGGGATTCGGGAATCCCGGGAAAAAAGGTTTTTAATTTATTCCATAAGACTTAGATTCTCCAAATGATATTCTGTAGGAAATATCTTTACCGGCAAACATTTGGAGTGAGCAGTGAATTCAGGTTGTGCTTTTCCAACTGATTTGCAGATCAATGGACTATATATCTTTAGGCTCACTGATATGTGATTTTTTTTAACACTGCTGAAGAATGTTGCATTCATTCAAATTTTCATTCAAAAATGGATTAATTTATACCGAACCATTTCCTTACAGTAGCGTTAGTGATGCGCACGATATCTCTGCCACCAATGAACCGATTGATCAGATTTTTAACAATTCTTTTAATAGTTTTTTTTAATAGTTAGATCTTGAATGAAAGGGCTTGCAATCAAATTAGTAATGGAAATCGCGTTACTTTCTTAAAAAATCGATGTGTGTTTGTTTCAAAACTTGGGATGGTTTGTAGTGATATCATGCTTAACGCAAACGCTATTTAAAATAAGGAATATTTCTAGAACATCTGCAGAAATATTTGGTCGGTTCATCGAATGCATAATGTAATGTAATAATGTAACTGTAATATCTGTAAATTTTTGGATGTATGAAAAGAAATACATAACGTTGTATCTGTCCAATATCAGGCGCATCCAAAGTCTTTGAATGCTTTCAAGGATGCAGGCAGGCTTTTTGAAGGGATACGATCAAGCAATCCAGATACTTGCCCGTAACAGGAAATCGATAATAGGCTTCATCCATTGCTGCACAGTTCTTCCATTATCTGCTTGATTTTGATTCACACTTAATTCGAAATGATGCTGATCCTACTGTGACGTCTTATACTGTCCATGTACAAGACGTTTATACTGTCCATGTATAAACTTTCCTCTTTTGATCGGAAGTAACTGCACACTACCCTGAAGCAGCTCAATCTTTTCATTCAAAATTACCAAAGAAGGTTCTTTGCATTAAATTGATCACATTCCATCTATCAGAACAACGAATTCCAATTTTGGACAGTAACTCCAGCAGCTGCGTTTAGGATATCGTCCCAATCGTTATCATTACCATCATTACCAAAGTTTAGGCTAAACATATAGCCAAGTAAAAGTTTTGCTTAAACTTATTGACGAGTTAGCAAATGATTGAATGATGTGTAGGCCACCAAATCGCCAACTGCTTTAGGGCAGATATACATGCAATCAAACGGGTTTGAAAACTTTTCAATTTATTCTTTTGTTTTCAAGAGAAACATTCACCTTTTTATTTTTCTTCTGTATTCCCGGGATCCCGGGAAATTTATTATTTATTTCCCGAATCCCGGGAAGCTGAAAACCGTCGGGAAATGGAAGCTCTAGAGGGCGGTCATTTACTGTGCTGGGATTTTGGTTGACAAATCGATTAATCAGTCAATTTACAAGGGTGCTGGGATATTTGTTATTGCGCAAGTATTCTCGTACCGTTAGCTTTTTCTGGTTTTCTGTTTTGTACGTTGATAGTCGAAATACTCTTGCAATGAACCGTATGGCTGTATTTAGCTTTTGCGTGAGTGGATGGAGAGAGAAAATTTAAAATTCGGCCAGATGCCACCGGCTTTTTGTACCAGTCGGTGAGAATCCTCTGCTCGTCCGTTCTTATCAGAACCATGTCCAAATAAGGCAAATGGTTGTTGTTCTCAATCTCACATGTAAACTGGATATGTGGATTATAGGCATTCAGCGCACTCTTCACATGATCAATTTCATTAGCTGGGAGAGCGGTGATCAAATCATCCACATATTTTTTTAAAAAGGGGATAGGTATATTGATCTCTTCAACACGTCATCTAGTGATGTTTCCATTACTAGATCTGCTAAAACAGGGGATAATGGATTACCCATCGCTGTTCCCGATTTCTGCCTGTAATATGCTCCGCGAAATACGAAATAACTGGAGGAGAGATTGAAATCGATGAGGTCTATGAAAGTTTTTTCATCTTTGATGATTGTGTTTTTCTCTATCAAACTCCAGTTATTGCGCACCGCTTGGATGACCAGGTCTTTGGAGATGCAAGTAAACAAACTAACGACATCGAACGAAACCAACACATAGTTCGGGGGCAGCGTTGTGTTGTTTATGAATGAGCAAAACTCGTAAGAGTTTAGGACATTGTATTTGTTCTGATTGATTGATAGTCTGATAGCGGTAAGCTTGAAGCTAGTTGGTACCGCCGCACGGTACTATCTTTGATTTTAGGCCTGAGTTTAGTCCGGCCTAAGACGTTAGTACCTGTCATTGCTGAAATGGCTGCATCCTGAAGCCAAATGAAAACAGTGTAAAAGGCCGCCATGTTCCTCTTGCATACATCCAGCCCCCTGGCAACCCTATACCATCATATGGAGTTTGACAGCGACCTACATATATGGGGCGTTATAGCTATAAAGCCCCAAACAAAGAATTATGTTCGGCACTATGCTCGATATTCAAGCATTCCACACGACGTTTTGCATCTTGTGGGATGATTTAATATCATATCATTCAGAAAATCGACATTTTGTAACTAAATACAGCTTCTAATCATTCGGTTCAAAATCAATGTTTTGCCTTTCATGGCAGTGATGCTGGTTGTACAGAGACGTCGTCCTTGACAGGGGGCTGCATACATCTCAATAATTTGAATCAACTTGTCGAACTTTATGTGCAATATTATGGCCCATGTTGCACACAAACCATATGAGGGCAAGTAAGTAAGTTTTATCCCGTACAAAAAACAGGTTTAATCGAATTTTAAATGCATTTTTTTAAATATTCTTTATCGTCCTATATCTAGCAGGTGCTACACGCTCATTTCAAAACGCCACATCGAAGAGTTATATTGCAGGTTAGCAGTAGTCGAGTCATATTGAAACAAACTGTCGAACGAAATTTTATAATTGGATTCAGAGATGAAAATTGTTTTCGTTCGTTAGTTTACCTATGGCTATCAAAATGAGTGAAGTTTAATTTGCTCACAATTTTTTAGTTATTTTTACATGAGGAAAAGAATATATAATCACAATTTGTTCCCTTTTTTAGTTGTATCTTCTCACAAAGAACACCATAAGCAAGTTGAAGTTTATATTTTTACTGCTTTTGAAAGAGTTCAAAACTAAGATTGAATAAAAAATTGTAAATGAAGCCATGATGCCATATAGCCACAGACTAACAGACATAACACTCAAAAACAAAGCTTCGCCCGCTTTAACGGTCATTTTAAAAATATTTGTAGTTGGGATTGTGGCCACATTTGAAATTATGGCGCCACTGACACATGAACAAGCATATGGGGGATAGACAACTAGTGAAAAATTGTTCCCAAACCTGAGGGGTAACCCACCAGTAAATGAGTGTTTGGGACTATGAATAAAAGGTGGAGCTAGTGTTCTGGGAAAATTGTCCGATCGAGGTTTTTTGAGGGAATTCCCTCATAGTGTTATGTCTGTTAGTCTGTGATATAGCCTAAGTAACACTTTTAAATATGACGGCAAACAAACTGTTACAAATATTCTCATTTTGATCGTTATTTAAATGTTATCGGACAATGCATTGGCCGGAAAAGTAACTCGAGCAAATGATTTTTGGTCGATTTGAAATTTTCACAGTATATTCAAAATTGATTTTTCTAGTCACGTACGCAGGAATAATTTTTTTATTGCTTACCTTTTTATTGATCAACGATTTTGTGTAGTTTTTTATGACATTCTCTACGTTTTGCCTTTCTCAATAGAAAGGTATTGCAATTGCTCTGAAAACCGATTTTTTAACGGAGGCCCGGAGGGCCGAGTGACATATACCATTAGATTCAGTTCGTCGAGTTCGGCAAATGTCTGTGTGTGTGTATGTATGTGTGTATGTATGTATGTGTGTGTGTATGTGTGTGTGTATGTGACCAAAAATGTCACTCTTTTTTCTCAGAGATGGCTGAACCGATTTTGACAAACTTAGTCTCAAATGAAAGGTGCAACGTTCCCATAAGCTACTATTGAATTTCTAATGGATCAGACTTCTGGTTCCGGAATTACAGGGTGATAAGTACGAACACGCAGAAAATGTCGATTTTAATAAATTCTGCAATGAATGTATAAAGGTGAAAAATTTTCCAAAATATGACCACAACTGCTTCGATTTGTAGTATTATGTCACTAACATCCATTCAAAGTCTATTTGGCCACATTGGCCACCATCCTCGGTTCCGGAAGCCCCGGCGGAAGTATCTAAATTCAGAATAACAGTCACATCGGTTTCTCGGAGATGGCTAAACCGATTCGACTAAACTTGGCCTCAAATGAAAGGTATTGCGTCCCCGTAAATGGCTATTTAATTTCATCCCGATCCGACTTCCGGTTCCGGAGTTACAGGTTGTGGCGTGCGATCACATAGCAAATTGTGATTCAAACCGATACTCCGATGAAAGCAAAAAAGGTAAAAATTTCGCTAAAATGTCTCTCAAACAACTTAAATTTGCTGTTCTAGGTCACCGACGGCCAACCAAACTTTCGTTGACTACATTAACCACCATAGACGGTTCCGGAAGTGCCCGGGAAAAGCGGCCATCTTTCAAAATTTACGAACTCACATCAGTTTCCCGGAAATGGTTGGGCCAATTTTCACAAACTTAGTCCCAAATGATAGCTATAATATCCCCATAGATGTCTATAAAATTTCGTACGGATCGCTTATATGGTTCCGGAAATATAGACTAAACCGTCCGGTCACATATGAAATTCCCATATAAGCCGGAACTCAAATTTTTTTTCAAAGGGGGGACCTCATGAAATTTCAGAAATCGAATTCGTATTTTTGATGCCAAACATCTTTAAAATGCGTGAAACGTCGAGATTTAATGTTATCTCGAAAATTTTTTTTTTTATAAAAATCGACTTTTTGGGACTTTGCCGATTTCGCACCTTTTTGCCTTTCTCAATAGAAAGGTATTGCAATTGCTCTGAAAACCGACTTTTTAACGGAGGGCCGCGTGACATATACCATTCGATTCAGTTCGTCGAGTTCGGCAAATGTCTGTGTGTGTATGTATATGTGTATGTATGTATGTGTGTGTGTATGTGTGTGTGTATGTGACCAAAAATGTCACTCATTTTTCTCAGAGATGGCTGAACCGATTTTGACAAACTTAGTCTCAAATGAAAGGTGCAACGTTCCCATAGGCTGCTGTTGAATTTCTAATGGATTCGACTTCCGGTTCCGGAATTACAGGGTGATAAGTACGAACACGCAGAAAATGTCGATTTTAATAAATTCTGCAATGAATGTATAAAGGTGAAAATTTTTTCCAAAATATGACCACAACTGCTTCGATTTGTAGTATTAGGTCACTAACATCCATTCAAAGTCTATTTGGCCACATTGGCCACCATCCTCGGTTCCGGAAGCCCCGGCGGAAGTATCTAAATTCAGAATAACAGTCACATCGGTTTCTCGGAGATGGCTAGACCGATTCGACTAAACTTGGCCTCAAATGAAAGGTATTGCGTCCCCGTAAATGGCTATTTAATTTCATCCCGATCCGACTTCCGGTTCCGGAGTTACAGGTTGTGGCGTGCGATCACATAGCAAATTGTGATTCAAACCGATACTCCGATGAAAGCAAAAAAGGTAAAAATTTCGCTAAAATGTCTCTCAAACAACTTAAATTTGCTGTTCTAGGTCACCGACGGCCAACCAAACTTTCGTTGACTACATTGACCACCATAGACGGTTCCGGAAGTGCCCGGGAAAAGCGGCCATCTTTCAAAATTTACGAACTCACATCAGTTTCCCGAAAATGGTTG
>NC_080672.1:199212647-199220147 GCF_030247195.1 Topomyia yanbarensis | reverse complement strand
GTCAACCTAATCCCGGCCCGGAGGGCCGAGTGTCATATCCCATTCGACTCAGTTCGTCGAGATCGGAAAAAGTCTGTATGTGTGTGTGTATGTATGTATGTGTGTGTATGTGTGTGTGTATGTGTGTGTATGTGTGTGTGTGTATGTATGTGCGTATGTGTCAAATAATGTCACTCATTTTTCTCAGAGATGGCTGGACCGATTTGCCCAAACTTAGTCTCAAATGAAAGGTGCAACCTTCCCATCGGCTGCTATTGAATTTTGGATCGATCGGAATTCTGGTTCCGGAATTACGGGTTTCAGAGTGCGGTCACACAGAAATTTCTCATATAAACTATAGGAAAAATTAAAAATAGAATTTTTATTTTTGATGCTAAATGTGTTCAAGGTGCATGAAACGTCGAGATTTGATGCAAACTCGAAAAAAAAATTTGACTACGATTCACTTTTTTGGATTTTGGCACATTTTTGCCTTTCTCATATAGAAAGGTTATGCAATCACTCTGAAAAACGTCAACCTAATCCCGGCCCGGAGGGCCGAGTGTCATATCCCATTCGACTCAGTTCGTCGAGATCGGAAAAAGTCTGTATGTGTGTGTATGTATGTATGTGTGTGTGTATGTGTGTGTATGTGTGTGTGTATGTGTGTGTGTATGTGTGTGTGTATGTATGTGCGTATGTGTCAAATAATGTCACTCATTTTTCTCAGAGATGGCTGGACCGATTTGCCCAAACTTAGTCTCAAATGAAAGGTGCAACCTTCCCATCGGCTGCTATTGAATTTTGGATCGATCGGAATTCTGGTTCCGGAATTACGGGTTTCAGAGTGCGGTCACACAGAAATTTCTCATATAAACTATAGGAAAAATTAAAAATAGAATTTTTATTTTTGATGCTAAATGTGTTCAAGGTGCATGAAACGTCGAGATTTGATGCAAACTCGAAAAAAAAATTTGACTACGATTCACTTTTTTGGATTTTGGCACATTTTTGCCTTTCTCATATAGAAAGGTTATGCAATCACTCTGAAAAACGTCAACCTAATCCCGGCCTAAATTTTTTTTTCGACTCGTTTAGGGTTTCTGGATTTTAACAGGGGCGTAGTTGATGGTTTTTCGGAGAGGGGTTACACCCCCCATCTACTGTTCGCGCCCCTCCTTTAAAAATCTCCTTAAATCACCCCTCAGACCACCACCCCATCCAGCCCTCATACTCCTCCCTTTCAACCCCATCATCTTTAAACCACCACTATATCACAAAGCATACCAATTTAAGCTGGGGAGTCGTTCGTTCATGGGACTTTCGCCCTCTTCACATACCCAGCCCCGCATGACAAAATGAGTTAGCAAGCAGATAACATTGATCTAATGCTGATTAGGCTAATGGAGTATGATATTTTTTTGTTTCAAGTGTTTCACCGTCGACACGTAGCTCATCAAGTTCGTGGCTGGCATGCCATTGTGTATAAGTGCAAAGTGTACTAAGAATGTAATGGACATTTCCACGATTATGTTGAACATAAAAAGCCTCCGTGCCATAGTTTAGAGAAATGAGAAAGGCACAATTGCACCGCTAGGTGGATTAAAACAGGTTTTTTTTTTTATAAAAATCGACTTTTTGGGACTTTGCCGATTTCGCACCTTTTTGCCTTTCTCAATAGAAAGGTATTGCAATTGCTCTGAAAACCGACTTTTTAACGGAGGGCCGAGTGACATATACCATTCGATTCAGTTCGTCGAGTTCGGCAAATGTCTGTGTGTGTGTGTATGTATGTATGTGTGTGTATGTGTGTGTATGTGACCAAAAATGTCACTCATTTTTCTCAGAGATGGCTGAACCGATTTTGACAAACTTAGTCTCAAATGAAAGGTGCAACGTTCCCATAGGCTGCTATTGAATTTCTAATGGATCCGACTTCCGGTTCCGGAATTACAGGGTGATAAGTACGAACACGCAGAAAATGCCGATTTTAATAAATTCTGCAATGAATGTATAAAGGTGAAAAATTTTCCAAAATATGACCACAACTGCTTCGATTTGTAGTATTAGGTCACTAACATCCATTCAAAGTCTATTTGGCCACATTGGCCACCATCCTCGGTTCCGGAAGCCCCGGCGGAAGTATCTAAATTCAGAATAACAGTCACATCGGTTTCTCGGAGATGGCTAGACCGATTCGACTAAACTTGGCCTCAAATGAAAGGTATTGCGTCCCCGTAAATGGTTATTTAATTTCATCCCGATCCGACTTCCGGTTCCGGAGTTACAGGTTGTGGCGTGCGATCACATAGCAAATTGTGATTCAAACCGATACTCCGATGAAAGCAAAAAAGGTAAAAATTTCGCTAAAATGTCTCTCAAACAACTTAAATTTGCTGTTCTAGGTCTCCGACGGCCAACCAAACTTTCGTTGACTACATTAACCACCATAGACGGTTCCGGAAGTGCCCGGGAAAAGCGGCCATCTTTCAAAATTTACGAACTCACATCAGTTTCCCGGAAATGGTTGGGCCAATTTTCACAAACTTAGTCCCAAATGATAGCTATAATATCCCCATAGATGTCTATAAAATTTCGTACGGATCGCCTATATGGTTCCGGAAATATAGACTAAACCGTCCGGTCACATATGAAATTCCCATATAAGCCGGAACTCAAATTTTTTTTCAAAGTGGGGACCTCATGAAATTTCAGAAATCGAATTCGTATTTTTGATGCCAAACATCTTTAAAATGCATGAAACGTCGAGATTTTATGTTATCTCGAAAAATTTTTTTTTTATAAAAATCGACTTTTTGGGACTTTGCCGATTTCGTACCTTTTTGCCTTTCTCAATAGAAAGGTATTGCAATTGCTCTGAAAACAGACTGTTTAACGGAAACCCGGAGGGCCGAGTGACATATACCATTCGATTCAGTTCGTCGAGTTCGGCAAATGTCTGTGTGTGTATGTATGTGTGTATGTATGTATGTGTGTGTGTGTGTGTATGTGTGTGTGTGTATGTGACCAAAAATGTCACTCATTTTTCTCAGAGATGGCTGAACCGATTTTGACAAACTTAGTCTCAAATGAAAGGTGCAACGTTCCCATAGGCTGCTGTTGAATTTCTAATGGATTCGACTTCCGGTTCCGGAATTACAGGGTGATAAGTACGAACACGCAGAAAATGTCGATTTTAATAAATTCTGCAATGAATGTATAAAGGTGAAAATTTTTTCCAAAATATGACCACAACTGCTTCGATTTGTAGTATTAGGTCACTAACATCCATTCAAAGTCTATTTGGCCACATTGGCCACCATCCTCGGTTCCGGAAGCCCCGGCGGAAGTATCTAAATTCAGAATAACAGTCACATCGGTTTCTCGGAGATGGCTAGACCGATTCGACTAAACTTGGCCTCAAATGAAAGGTATTGCGTCCCCGTAAATGGCTATTTAATTTCATCCCGATCCGACTTCCGGTTCCGGAGTTACAGGTTGTGGCGTGCGATCACATAGCAAATTGTGATTCAAACCGATACTCCGATGAAAGCAAAAAAGGTAAAAATTTCGCTAAAATGTCTCTCAAACAACTTAAATTTGCTGTTCTAGGTCACCGACGGCCAACCAAACTTTCGTTGACTACATTAACCACCATAGACGGTTCCGGAAGTGCCCGGGAAAAGCGGCCATCTTTCAAAATTTACGAACTCACATCAGTTTCCCGGAAATGGTTGGCCAATTTTCACAAACTTAGTCCCAAATGATAGCTATAATACCCCCATAGATGTCTATAAAATTTCGTACGGATCGCTTATATGGTTCCGGAACTATAGACTAAACCGTCCGGTCACATATGAAATTCCCATATAAGCCGGAACTCAAATTTTTTTTCAAAGGGAAATTTCAGAAATCGAATTCGTATTTTTGATGCCAAACATCTTTAAAATGCATGAAACGTCGAGATTTTATGTTATCTCGAAAAATTTTTTTTTTATAAAAATCGACTTTTTGGGACTGCCGATTTCGCACCTTTTTGCCTTTCTCAATAGAAAGGTATTGCAATTGCTCTGAAAACCAACTTTTTAACGGAGGCCCGGAGGGCCGAGTGACATATACCATTCGATTCAGTTCGTCGAGTTCGGCAAATGTCTGTGTGTGTATGTATGTGTGTATGTATGTATGTGTGTATGTGTGTGTATGTGACCAAAAATGCCACTCATTTTTCTCAGAGATGGCTGAACCGATTTTGACAAACTTAGTCTCAAATGAAAGGTGCAACGGTCCCATAGGCTGCTATTGAATTTCTAATGGATCCGACTTCCGGTTCCGGAATTACAGGGTGATAAGTACGAACACGCAGAAAATGTCGATTTTAATAAATTCTGCAATGAATGTATAAAGGTGAAAATTTTTCCAAAATATGACCACAACTGCTTCGATTTGTAGTATTAGGTCACTAACATCCATTCAAAGTCTATTTGGCCACATTGGCCACCATCATCGGTTCCGGAAGCCCCGGCGGAAGTATCTAAATTCAGAATAACAGTCACATCGGTTTCTCGGAGATGGCTAGACCGATTCGACTAAACTTGGCCTCAAATGAAAGGTATTGCGTCCCCGTAAATGGCTATTTAATTTCATCCCGATCCGACTTCCGGTTCCGGAGTTACAGGTTGTGGCGTGCGATCACATAGCAAATTGTGATTCAAACCGATACTCCGATGAAAGCAAAAAAGGTAAAACCTGTTTTAATCCACCTAGCGGTGCAATTGTGCCTTTCTCATTTCTCTAAACTATGGCACGGAGGCTTTTTATGTTCAACATAATCGTGGAAATGTCCATTACATTCTTAGTACACTTTGCACTTATACACAATGGCATGCCAGCCACGAACTTGATGAGCTACGTGTCGACGGTGAAACACTTGAAACAAAAAAATATCATACTCCATTAGCCTAATCAGCATTAGATCAATGTTATCTGCTTGCTAACTCATTTTGTCATGCGGGGCTGGGTATGTGAAGAGGGCGAAAGTCCCATGAACGAACGACTCCCCAGCTTAAATTGGTATGCTTTGTGATATAGTGGTGGTTTAAAGATGATGGGGTTGAAAGGGAGGAGTATGAGGGCTGGATGGGGTGGTGGTCTGAGGGGTGATTTAAGGAGATTTTTAAAGGAGGGGCGCGAACAGTAGATGGGGGGTGTAACCCCTCTCCGAAAAACCATCAACTACGCCCCTGTTAAAATCCAGAAACCCTAAACGAGTCGAAAAAAAAAATTAGGCCGGGATTAGGTTGACGTTTTTCAGAGTGATTGCATAACCTTTCTATATGAGAAAGGCAAAAATGTGCCAAAATCCAAAAAAGTGAATCGTAGTCAAATTTTTTTTTCGAGTTTGCATCAAATCTCGACGTTTCATGCACCTTGAACACATTTAGCATCAAAAATAAAAATTCTATTTTTAATTTTTCCTATAGTTTATATGAGAAATTTCTGTGTGACCGCACTCTGAAACCCGTAATTCCGGAACCAGAATTCCGATCGATCCAAAATTCAATAGCAGCCGATGGGAAGGTTGCACCTTTCATTTGAGACTAAGTTTGGGCAAATCGGTCCAGCCATCTCTGAGAAAAATGAGTGACATTATTTGACACATACGCACATACATACACACACACATACACACACACACATACACACACATACACACACATACACACACACATACATACATACACACACACATACAGACTTTTTCCGATCTCGACGAACTGAGTCGAATGGGATATGACACTCGGCCCTCCGGGCCGGGATTAGGTTGACGTTTTTCAGAGTGATTGCATAACCTTTCTATATGAGAAAGGCAAAAATGTGCCAAAATCCAAAAAAGTGAATCGTAGTCAAATTTTTTTTTCGAGTTTGCATCAAATCTCGACGTTTCATGCACCTTGAACACATTTAGCATCAAAAATAAAAATTCTATTTTTAATTTTTCCTATAGTTTATATGAGAAATTTCTGTGTGACCGCACTCTGAAACCCGTAATTCCGGAACCAGAATTCCGATCGATCCAAAATTCAATAGCAGCCGATGGGAAGGTTGCACCTTTCATTTGAGACTAAGTTTGGGCAAATCGGTCCAGCCATCTTTGAGAAAAATGAGTGACATTATTTGACACATACGCACATACATACACACACACATACACACACATACACACACATACACACACATACACACACATACATACATACACACACACATACAGACTTTTTCCGATCTCGACGAACTGAGTCGAATGGGATATGACACTCGGCCCTCCGGGCCGGGATTAGGTTGACGTTTTTCAGAGTGATTGCATAACCTTTCTATATGAGAAAGGCAAAAATGTGCCAAAATCCAAAAAAGTGAATCGTAGTCAAATTTTTTTTTCGAGTTTGCATCAAATCTCGACGTTTCATGCACCTTGAACACATTTAGCATCAAAAATAAAAATTCTATTTTTAATTTTTCCTATAGTTTATATGAGAAATTTCTGTGTGACCGCACTCTGAAACCCGTAATTCCGGAACCAGAATTCCGATCGGTCCAAAATTCAATAGCAGCCGATGGGAAGGTTGCACCTTTCATTTGAGACTAAGTTTGGGCAAATCGGTCCAGCCATCTCTGAGAAAAATGAGTGACATTATTTGACACATACGCACATACATACACACACACATACACACACACATACACACACACATACACACACATACATACATACACACACATACAGACTTTTTCCGATCTCGACGAACTGAGTCGAATGGGATATGACACTCGGCCCTCCGGGCCGGGATTAGGTTGACGTTTTTCAGAGTGATTGCATAACCTTTCTATATGAGAAAGGCAAAAATGTGCCAAAATCCAAAAAAGTGAATCGTAGTCAATTTTTTTTTCGAGTTTGCATCAAATCTCGACGTTTCATGCACCTTGAACACATTTAGCATCAAAAATAAAAATTCTATTTTTAATTTTTCCTATAGTTTATATGAGAAATTTCTGTGTGACCGCACTCTGAAACCCGTAATTCCGGAACCAGAATTCCGATCGATCCAAAATTCAATAGCAGCCGATGGGAAGGTTGCACCTTTCATTTGAGACTAAGTTTGGGCAAATCGGTCCAGCCATCTTTGAGAAAAATGAGTGACATTATTTGACACATACGCACATACATACACACACATACACACACACATACACACACACATACATACATACACACACACATACATACATACACACACACATACAGACTTTTTCCGATCTCGACGAACTGAGTCGAATGGGATATGACACTCGGCCCTCCGGGCCGGGATTAGGTTGACGTTTTTCAGAGTGATTGCATAACCTTTCTATATGAGAAAGGCAAAAATGTGCCAAAATCCAAAAAAGTGAATCGCAGTCAAATTTTTTTTTCGAGTTTGCATCAAATCTCGACGTTTCATGCACCTTGAACACATTTAGCATCAAAAA